>NC_045431.1:11615000-11915000 GCF_902635505.1 Sarcophilus harrisii
AAGCTAAAAGAAAGCATAACATTTAAACCAATTGAAATAGCACTTTGATTGGCTTCATTGCTCTGAAACCGAATGACCTTTAAACAGGTGCACACCTTGAATTTCTTGTAGTCACTCCTAACAGCTTCATCAGCCCTCTGACTGATGATGCAGTAAGAGTAGAGCTATCCAGGGTTCTTAACAATCAAAATGATATAAAGATCAAGACAATCCCTTACATTTCAACAAAGGGAAATCAGCTTCAAGAATAGGTCCAACTCCATTTTTTTGCAATTTACATAATAATAAAGTGACTTAAGATGGAGCCATGGTCAGCCTTCACTTACCAATCTAGCTACTCACATGATTTTATCTGGAATATACAGCAAATGAAATTCACATCCAGGAAGATGTTCTTCTCAAGAATAACAATCTTAAAAATACTGAGCCATGGATATTTTATAGCTTTAAAACTTTTCCACTTTGATCAAGAATTTAGATGCAATAAAGACATGATTTTCCACTGTTCCCTTTACTTGTAAGATTGTATTAGCATTTTCTAATAAGTATATCATGATCATTAGAAAAATACATTTTTTTAAAATTGATTTTACTCTAAATAGTTAAAATTTATAATATAAACGATTGAATCAAACTTTAAACAGTACTTTGTTCCATTCACTAGCAACAAGCCATGTTTTATGACACAACTGAACATATCGAAGACAATACTTCTGAGAATTATGCTTGAATTCTATTACAATCAACTGATGTGAAAAATATTTGAGATCTTTGAAGATACTGAAGAAATTATATGAAGTAAAGATTCTCAAAACTTTCTCAGTGATTGTGTCAGTACAGAATATTTCCTTCCAGAATTGGATCAGAGTGGAAAGAAATAAACATCAATGAAGCACCTAGAATATACTAGGCACGTGCTAAGTGCTTCACAAATACCTTAATTGAATCTCACAAAAATCCTGTAAAGAAGTGGCCCTTAGGCTCCCTCTCCTACCTTGGACAAAACTGAGAAAGGCAAAGGTTAAGTTGCCTGTCACACAGTTAGCAACTGCATGGGACAGAATGTGGATTCAGGTCTTCTTGATTACAAGTCCAGCAGATTTCCATGCACTACACAAACCAGGCGTCATTTCTTATTTACTCCAAGAATTCCAGATTGTCTATGTAAAAAACTACATGTAAAAATATATTACATATATTTGCAAGCATCCTCTCCAATTATTTACTTAAACTACGTCAGGTAAGTTTAAAAGGAAAAAAAAAAAAACTTTAAACTAATTTAATGGTATTTTTTGTTATTTCCTGTTGTTTCTTGTCTCCCTTCTGAAAAATAAAAATAGTCCTTTTTATATAGTACTTTGTGGCCAGAGAAGGATTTATGGGAGACATGGACAAGATGAGAAAGCCCAGATGAGCTATAACTCATGCTATTGAGGGAACAGTATCCACACTAAGTATTTGTGCCTACAAGATGTCTAAGATGCATTTCCTTATAATCCTTTGAAGAGTTAACATATTATTTTTTCTCCTGTGAACATTTCTATTCAATGTTTTACTAGCTTTCAAAAGGAGATGAAAAAATGGCTGACCCAAAAGGCTTAGTGAAATTTTATGCTTTAATAGTTATAAAGTTCAATCCAATTAAATAATTAAAGTTTAATAGTTATTACAGATCAAAATTTCATTAAGACTTTTAAAGAATTTGGTGTATTGGGAACTGATCCACTGGAGAATAGCAATAATAATAATACTGCATATATAGTACTTTAAAGTTTACAAGATATTTTACAAATCTCATCTCATTATATCTTCACAATTACTCTAGAAGAAGGTGCTAGAAGGTATTAATATGATTATTTGTAAGATGTGATATACAAGTAAAAACAGCAAATTTCACACATTTCATTTTATTTCTTCAAAAAGGAGAAGGGAAATACTGTATTTTATAAAATTTCCCTAAAGTTTAGCAATAATAATTCAGATTAAAAAATGTTTTTCAAATTCTTTTAATATGTATAATTCTTCCAAATTCCTCTGAGGCCCTGCTTCTTTATCAGATGTATTAATAGCTACCAAGTTCTTAAGGACAAAATTATTTACAGATTGGCTCCACCATATTTTATTACCAGGAAAATATATAGAGTGTACACTTTTTACTATGAAGAGTGTAGACTTATAACGCAAAACCTAGGGTTATTATAAAGATTGTGAATCAACAATGCTATATATTAAAAAAAAAAAACTATTATGCAGAGTTTAGTGTTATAATCAAATTAAACTTATAAAAATTACAGGACTCATAGTTAATTTGTGTAATTATTAACTTTATCACTTAGTAACTAGGCAAAACAGTAAGGTTTAGTCTGTGTCTGTGACTATAATATTCCTTCTCTGTTTTCTTTGAAAAGTAGTGAACTGGGGATTAAAAATACTCCTTTTTTCTATATTTCCTATGCCAGGGCCCTTCCTGAAATTCAGGTTCCAAAGATCAAATGGAGATATTAAAGACATACCTTTTCCACTCCCCCTCCTCCCCTGCCAAAGAAGCAAAATGCCCAAAGTCTCTCCTCAATATTACCTGAAGTCCCACCAACTTAAATTAATGCATTTATGTTCTATCTCCCACTTTGTTTTCCTTTTGGGGAGTGGGATGTAGGGGAGATAAAATAAGTACTTATTAATTTAAAAATCAAAGAAAATGGACAAAAAAGGAAATTAATGTGGCTTAATTAAGCCTGGGGGTGTCTGGTTGGCCAAGAACTAGTAGCCACCCTCATGGTGTTAATTGGTATAAACATACTAGCTGTTGTTGTCTGTTCTTTATTCTTTAAGAGAACAATGAAATGAGAGAGAGGGGATGCTATGACATGGATTTGATTTCAGTGAGAGAGGGCTGGGCAAAGTCACCAGCTTCACTTTCTCCTCCAGAGCCATAAATATGTATTAGGAAAACCAGAGACTCTCAAAGCAGTGGGAGACTTTGGACTCTTTAGGCTAAAGTCTTCAACTTGTCTAGTTTGCCTGAGGCAACTCCTCATCAGTGATTATGGCAAGGTAAGAAGTGAGGCAAAAAATCATATTAATAGAGCTAGAAGAAGGACCTATTTCCTTTTTAAAATTTTTTGTTGAAGCTTTTTTTTTTTCAAAATACATGCACAGATAATTTTCAACATTCACTTTTGCCAAACTTTGGGTTCCAAATTTTTCTCTCCCTTCCCCTCTCCCCCCTCCCCTAGATGACAAGTAATCCAATATATTGTTAAACATGTGCAATTCTTCTTCACATATTTCCACAATTTTCTGGCTGCACAAGAAATAAATCAAAAAGGGGAAAAATGGAAAGAAAAAATAATGCAAGCAAACAGCAAAAAGAGTGAGAATGTCATGCTATGTTTTGCTTCACACTCAGTTCCCACAGTCCACTCTCTGGGTGATGATGGCTCTCTCCCATCACAAGGTCATTGGAACTGCCCTGAATCATCTCATTGTTGAAGAGAGCCATGTCCATCAGAAGTGATCACCTTATACTCTTGTTGTTGCCATGTACAATGATCTCCTGGTCCTGCTCACTTTCCTCAGCATCAGTTCCTGTAAGTCTCTCCAATTCCCTCTGAAATCATTCTGCTGATCATTTATTACAGAACAATAATCATAAACCATAACTTATTCAGCCATTCCCCAGCTGATGGGCATCCTTTCAATTTCCAGTTTCTAGCCACTACAGACAGGGTTGCCACAAATATTCATGCAGTTTGGGCCCCTTTCCCTCCTTTAAGATGTCTTTGGAATATAAGCCCAGTAGAAATACTGCTGGAGCAAAGGGTAGCCCTCTAGACATAGAGAAAAGCTTATTTTCATTGGGGTTTAGGATAAGTTTATGAGAGGAATATTGAGCAATCATTTTAAATACAGTTATTTTATTGAAGGTTAGCTGGGATGTTGTTCCACAGCAGCTAATAGGCTGGAGAAGCAGAGGCAGTCAAAGGTAAGACAAGAACCCACCTACATATGTTTGGGACAGGAGACTTCTTTTTATGAGAATAATATCTCATCTCCAGGAAGGAGAAAATAGGCCTGGGGATAATTTTCTTGTAAGGATGAGCTGGAAATTAAAAACTTTGATTATGAAAGAAGATTAAAAAAAGAATGACTTTTCTGATTAGCTTTGTCATTCCATTTCCAAGTAAAGAAGGCTTTTTCTGTATCTATTTTTGCATCTATAAAGTCACTTCCTTCTTCTTTCCCATCAATGGCCTCACACACCTTTAATTTTTACCTAATCTGTATATACCTTACATATATTTGTTTATTTAAATGTTATCTGTTTCACCTACTCCTTCTTGAGGACTGAATTTTTTTATCTCCATAGTGTCTGAGAACTTAACAAATGCCTATGGATTGACTAATGCGATTCTCTGATAAAGTTCACAAACTACATTTTGGAGGATTCAGTTAATGAGCAGATTATGTCAATTCACCAGTAATGTCAGGTCATCAGTAATCTGAATGGTGACATGTTTATTCATTTTATATTAGGACACAGTGTGAATTCATTTCAGTATTATTGATAATGTCAATAAACTGGCTAGAAATAAATGTCACATTTCAACTCAAGGATCTTTTAGATAGTGAAAACATTTATTTCAGACTAACTAATGTTAGTCAGACTAACTAAAGTTAACATGTCTTTTTTTAGAAATCAGAAATAAGGAAAATATATCTATTTTAAAAGAGAAATGTGGCTAATGTTTTTAAATCTTATGGGTGACAAAAAAAAACATTGGCAGCAATCAGAGAGAAAAACAAAACCCTAAGGAAGGTCCAAAGCAAAAACCAAAAACAAATTAAAAAACTCAAAACATGGTACATAGATTTGAAAGCTGTTGCTTTAAGAAGTAAATGGAAGTGAAATTGTGAAATTGAATCAGAAAAGCAAGGAATATGATCAAATTACCAGTTTCATAAAGGAACTGCATCAGTTATCAGAAAATTATTCAAATGAAAAGCTGCATAATGAAACAGGCAAAGAAAGAATAAGAAAAGGGGCAAAAACCCCAAATAGAGGTTGGTTTGTTGGCAGAGAAAGCTGTGACCCTTGCCAGCCTAGTGAAGAATACAGAAGAAAAAAGAAAGTTTCTGGTGATAAGAAATAGAAGCACCATGCAAATATGAAAGATAAATAACAAGATAAAGAAATCGGGAACTGGAGCTTTGAAATAATAATAATAAAAAAAGAAAATGTCAAGAAGGGAGAGAAGTCAGCAGTATTTAAATAGTACTTCACAAAGCTATTTTGTCATGATGTCACCCCCCCAAAAAAAGAAATAAATAAAAAAGAAAGCAAAGAAACAAACATCAGCTGAGAATATATTTTATTAGATGAAAAACCATAGAGAAACCTCAGTTATTTATCCAGGAGTAATTCAAATTTACCCATCATAAGGAAGGAGAAAATGCCTTTTGAGATAATTTTCCTAATGGGAGGGTCTGGGAGTTAAAAACAATGACCGAAAAAAAGAAAGAAAAGAAATTAATTGATTTTTCTGGCCAGCTTTTAGAAGGGCCCTTTCTGTCTTCTTTTTTTTTTCAGGGATAAGCTAATGACGGCCAGCAACGTGCTCTCTTTTTCAATGAGAATGGGATAGTCAATCTTGATTCTTGATTGAGTGCTATAGTTTTATACATATATCTATCTATATAGATATATAGATTTATATATTACCACATATATATCATCATATATTAGTGCTATAGAATAACACTGTTCCATTATATTTTTTAAGTCTCCTGTCTTTTTTCATTCAGAAATCACGGCACCTCAGAGCCAAGCCTTGGTCTGCAGGAGTTGAAAAGAAGCAGACTTCTCTGCCCTCTTACAATGAAAATGGCTCAATCTGGTTTGAAGTGTTCATGGAACCTGGACCTGTTTATGGCTCTGCCACTTAGATTTATAAACTTCCCAAAATTCTGTGAGACCAGAGGTTACAATCCATCATTCTTCCCAAGCTGGTACATGTTTCCCAGAATAATTATGTCACTTTGTTTTTACACAAAAGTGAAAAAAAGAATAAAATTTAAAGTCTTACCTTCAATAAAAATAAAACAAAAATGCTGAGATTTAAGCAAAAAATTAAATCTAGTTGGAAACTTGCTTCTTTTCTTCAGGGATAACTCCCTAAGTGACCCTTTAATAGCTTTTGGAAGCTTTAGATAGCTGGGTGGTACAGTGGCTAGAGTGCTGGATCCAGAATCAGGAAGACCTGAATTCAATCCAGGATTAGATACTTTTGAGCTGTATGACTTTAGGCAAATAACTCCATCTCTGTTTGCCTCAGTTTTCTCAACAATAAACTGGAGACAATATAGCACCTATCTCCCAGGTTGTTGTGAGGATAAAATAAGATATTTGGAAAGTATTTGGTACAGTGCCTGACAAATGCTAACTATTGTTGTCATCATGATCATTATTATTATTCTGGGATATCAAATTAATCAATAAACATGTATTAAAGAACTGTGTGTCACTCACTGTATTAAGAATTGCGAGCACAATGATTAAAGCCAAGTAGATTTCCTTTTGAGGAACTTTCATTCTATTGGGGAAGAGGATATCTACAGATATTGTATTATTTATAAGAATATCTATGATACATGTCAAATAGAAAGACTCTAGTAGCCAAGGGCTGGGGGAGTGGAGACTTCCTGTTGCAGGTTTTGGGAGGGCGAAGTCTCCAAGGAAATCAAGGAATTTAAGAAACAGAGATGAGAAGGGAATGTATTCTAGGAAAGAGGGATGGTCAATAAAAAGTCACAGAGATGAAAGACGGGGAGAGAGAAAGGGCAAGGAGATTAATATCATTGGCCCTAATGAATATGGATGGGATAACCTGAAAGTAGACTGGAAAGACACAGAAGAAGAGATTTCAGTGTCCATGAGAAAGGAGGATTCAGTTTATTCTAGATTTTAATGAGAAATCATTAGAATGTATTGAGTAAAGGCCAGACTTGAACTTTAGCAAAATCACTTTAATAGCTAGATGGCAATTAGGCAGTACAATCAACTGAGTGCTAGACTTGGAGTCCGGAAAACAGGAGATCAAGTTCCACCTCAGATACTGGGCAAGTCTGGCTGCCTCCCTTTTGTCCTCTTGAAAATAAGGATAATAATAGCACTGAGCCCACAGGGCTATTGTGAGAATAAAATGAGATGATGCTTATAAAGATTTTTGCATGCCTGAGGCAGGAAGGCCAAATAGGACACCAGTGCGAGAGTCCCAGGGAGAGGTGATTAAGACTTGAACAGCAGTTATGGCAAGCTGGCTGGAGGGAAGGGATGTGGAGAAACGAGATCGGGCATCTCCATCTCCGTATTCATCCATCATGTAGACATACCAAGCCTGATGAATTTTTATAATAACAGTCATCTTCAGTAATTACATACTATACTTCGGTAATTGGTAAATCAGCCTATTTTTTATTTAAATGTAAAAGCCCATATGTGCTTACAAAGAGTGCCAGTGGAGATGTACAGAATGCTTTAAGCTCTCTCTGTGACAAGCACTTTGGAGCCACCCAGGTTATCTTGTATATTAAAAGTCCGGGACGTTCACTGGGGTCTGGAGTTTGAGGTCACTGATACAATCCTGCTGGCTTCCCAGTCTCCCAAGCCAAGGACCATCAGTGTACTCCATCATCCCACATTTCTTTATCCATCCAGAGACAGTGTAGTAAAACTTAACGATCATGTTTACATCTGCTTTGCTTGACAAAATCGTGGGCTCTGTCGCTTTAGAAATGAAATATTTCGGGACTCAGGTGTGCGAGAGAGTATTATGCTGAAGATAAACCAGGAAAAACATGTAGTTGTCACAATTAAGAATGGATTCTAAAGCTGCCAAATATCAAAGACAATTCTCTTCCTGGGGAGAGGAACAGGCTGGCATAAATCAGTGCTGGTTGCTGGCATGGGCTGTTTATTTACAAGAGGGAAAGATTTGTTCCTCAGCCCTCTTTTGGAGAAGCTTTGCCAGGATAACCATCCTTGTGCTGGCCCAGAGGGACAAAACCGAAAGACAGAAAGACTCGCCAAATGTGAATTTTGTTCCACTATTTTTTTTTCTTTTTGGTTTGTTTAAATGAAAAGCTGAGCTATTCACCTTTTACTACAATCGGGACAATGTCTCCCCTACGCCAAGCTCACTCTTGTCCCTTCCTCTCTGTTCCTCTTGCATTGTTCTCTGCATTTAAGTAATAAAAGAGAAATCTGTGACATCCAATTCAGTCCAACATGTCTGATCAAGTGCCTGGAGATACAAGGACAAAAATGAAAAATCCCCTGTTCTTGAGAAACTAAAATTCTACTGCGGGGTATATAGAGCACGTGAACAAATAAGTATTGGTAATGATGTGAATTAGATGGGACAAGCAGCGAGAAGGATGGCTTGTTCTCTACCACAAAGATCATCTGAGTTTGAATGTGTGTTTCTGCACATTTTGCCCAGATAAAACTAGATGGAGATGATTTCTTGAACTTTAATTATTTCTGTCAAATACGTGCTGGATTTTATGTCGTGCTCATGTATTTTATTATTTTCTTTTGTTGGACTTTTTAATTCTTTGGTTTTAAAGAATGGATGTAATTTTAAGGAAACACACATGACAAAAGTAAAGCTGAAGAGCTGATGTGAAAATGGCTCTGAGATTTTGAGTGCATGGGCAAGAATTTCCCCACTGAAATCTTACTATGAAGCTTTGTCCGGAAGCAGTGGTTTTCTTGTGTTCTAGGATGTTAAGCGACAATATATGGTCAGACTTTATGTTGTAGAGCAATTGGTGGCAAAGAGAATATTGATTGGGAAGCAGGGCCAAGAAACTGAGCAGAATTAGTTAGAGAAAGAAATATTTGATGAAAACTCCATCTGATTCCTTTCTTCCTCTCCTCTGGATCCACAACATTCCCTCCAGAGTAAGGTATCCTTATGGGTGAGAACCCTTAGTGTGCCCCGTATGTGGTAGAGAGGATGCTCAGAAAGTTTACTCCTAGGGTTGAATCTTAGCAAATTAAATTAACCTTGGACTTAGACATATGTCTAGAAATCTGTTGAACCATATTTATTGAACTAGCACTGGTGTGAGTTGTTATATTCTGAATTATATGTATATGCATATATAAAAATGAATGTGCATACATCCATATTAATTTGTTGGTATCTGCCAATCATTTCTATCAAAAGAGCTTTTATTCTATAAACTTTGGACTGCCAATTTCAAGAGTTAATTTTCAATCAAAGCATCATTCCTTTGTCATCTCTGGATGAATCCTCTGGCCAAGGAAGTCATTGTGAATGGGTAATCGGCCAAGTGCAAAACATCCAGCCACGGTTCTATCAACAAACGTTTGACTGACTGTCCTGTCAAATAGGTCTATTGGGTGTTCCATCTTACTGGCATATCTCTAAATGCAGCTCCCGTCTCCCCTGATAAAAGCCTCTTCATCCAATTACAACAGCATCAACAGCTACTTCTCTTGGAAAGCTGAGCTGGCCAGAGCAGGTATGTGATGGAACCCAAAACCCATTATATGGTTGGTTCAGCATATAGAGAATGACCATCTCTCTGGCTCTTGTAGTCTGGGACATGTGAAGATGCATTTCCAATCAGTTATCGTTAGCTCAACCCTGTATCCAGCCCTTGATGCATCAGTGGTGTTCCAATTACTCCTCATCCTTACCTTGATGTAATACCTTATAATTCAGTTCTGCAGCTGGTTATCCAAGGCAGTGAGTATTTTCTTGGCACTTAGAAGGAAGAATCTAAAGGAGTAGGGCCTTAACTCCATTGGATCCCATGATCATTTGGTTATATTACCCATTTAGGATCCCCAACATAGATAACACTACCTAGGATTTCATTTCTGGACCTCAAATATCAAAATTTCCAAAATAAATCACTAAATGTATAAAAAGAAGATGACTGTGGTTAATTTGGAAAATCCATTTCAATCCTGTTTCAATTGAGTAAATATCTATTTAGCATCTACTACAAGCAGGATTCTATGTATACACTAAAGAATAGATAAATGAATAAGGCAGTCATTATACTTAATTGACTTGAATTGATAGAATATCAATATTCTATTAGGAAAGAATCTAAACTTGTGGACTAGTGAGTATAATTTAAAGGAGAATATATGTGTTAATAAGAGATAAAAATTCTCATAGTGTCTATTTAAAGGTAATCTACAAGAGTTGTAAGCAGAGAGGAATCTTGACTAAACCTTTTAAGTGCAGAAAAAGGACAGAAGCAATTTTATCTGCTGGGGTTTTGAGTCTCCTTCTCCCACATAATGGAAAAGACATCAGAAGAGGAAATTGGAGGGGCAGACCAATGGTCATCTAGCTGGTGGAACTGTGAATTGGTCAAACAATTCTGGAAACTTATGTTGAAATTATATCCCTAAAAAAAATCACTGAACTACAAGTCCTTTGTACCTAGCAACAATACTATTGGCTACAAATAAGTTTAAGAGAGAAGGAAAGGACTGATATAAAAATATTCATAGAAGTACTCTTTTATTAGATAAAAGAAGTGAAAGCAAAATGAATACCAATCAACTGGGTGATACCTGAACAAAACACGCAGGGTGAGGAAGAACACTAGCAGGGATGCTATTTACAGGATGTGAAAATAGTCCAGGTGACAAATAAGGAAAACCTGACAAATGTGGTTTGAGTTGGAAAAGAATGGAGGAAAAAGACAAGAGTTTACTTACAGAGCTTGAATTAAAACATCTTGGAAATTAATTGGATTGTGAATGCAGTAGACGGAAGAATGATGGAGGATTGAAATATTTAGAATGAGTGATTAGGATAAAAGTATTTCCATTAACAAAAATAGGAGGATTGATTAGTATTTACATTTGAGATATTGACAGAATGTAATAGTCAATGAGATCAGAAATTGACTCTTTGGGATTGAAACTGAGACTAGAAGAAAGGTATAAATTTGGTCGACATCTCCAGAGAGATTATGGCTCAAACTGTAGGAATACATGAGATCTCTAAGGAAGGCAATTCTATTTAGTAGGAAGCAGAAGGAAATAGTCACAAAAAGGAAGTGGATAGAATTAGAAAGATAACTAGGTGAAGAACCAGGAGACAACAATTCCTCAGAAGTTATAGGATATGAGAATATAAAGAAGTGAATGATCATCATTGTCAAATCCAAGAAAAAAATCAGAGCTCAAGAAATGCATAGAAACAGCAAATTGATTTGGCCATTAGGTCACATGTAACCAGAGAAGATATCTGTAATAGAATAAGAGGAAAAGAAGTCAGGTCACAGCAAATGAGTGAATGAGGAGGTAAGGAGACAAAGTGATCATATGTTCTTCTTACAAACTTGGCAGTTCAAAGAATAAGAGGAATCCGATGAGAACTTTAGGGTCTAGCTGGATTTCTCATCATTAAATGTTTTAAAATGCCCATTATGTACAGTGTACTCTGCCAGGTTCACAAAGATTGGTAATATCTGAGCCTTCTCCTTAAATTATTTATATTTTTTTTGTGGGTGGAGGGTAGATTAAGTCAGGTACATAGTTACTGAATACAAATTAGGCTAAGTTAAAAGAGTATAAAGTGCTATGAAATCAGATGAGAAAAGGACCCCTCCATATGGTCGTATCAAGGAGGACTTTATAATCATAACATTCCAATATGTGTGGGCTGCATAAAGTAAAATATCAAAGGAGACGACATCTCTTCCTTATGTAATTTCACAACACTTAGTACTTCGTACATGGGACTGCCTTCTACTCATACTAAATTTAATGTGATTTTGCTTGATCATCTGTGGTAGAATGTGATGTACTTGATGGCATGGACTTTGTCTTATATATTTCTCCTATCACCAACCCACAGTTCATGGCACACAGTTTATGTTTACTATACTTGGAACGGGGCTACTGCATAAAACTAAACCTGATATTTAATATTTTTATTAAAATCTCTTACAAAAATACATTCAAAGTTATAGATCATATAGATATATGAAAGTTATAGATGGTAATAAACATCCTTTTAGGAATGAGAGCAGGAAATATGATCCATAAAATTCAAAAAAGGCTGCAATAGGAACAAAATAGTGATATAATTAACTGGAGATTTTAATAAATTGAGGAATTGAGGCTCTGAGGATCAGAGATTTAGAGATAGAAGGCTCTCCTTACTGACTTAATGTATCTCAAATATCAAAGGTATGCCTTTATTTACAAAAGATGATGTCCATTATATAATTATTTTTCAGTTTGGCATCGAAGAACTTCTTCTTCACCCGTCTATTCTAGGATGCCATGATATCAGTATTTTGGGGTTGATGTCTTAGGGATCAGATTATTTCGGGTATGGGCACCCTGCCAGTGGCAGATTTTCATCATTATTTGGTGGGTGAGCCTCTAAAATTGAGATTTTTATGGGGCTGGAAAAATATTAATGGAGAGATAAAGGAAGGAAATAAAAATAAATTAAAATGTTGAAACAGTATCTCCTTTAATCTGGACTGAATGTAGAATCAACTGGGGTATGTAGGGAAGTTAGAGACAGAATTTTTTCCCAATGCCTCCCAATTCAAAATGTCATTCTGCACTGGCCCTTTTCAAGTTGTATTTCCCAATTTGACTCTTTATGTTGGAATTCTCCTATATCTTACTTTCTTATTGAAACACATAATACCTGCTTTAGGATGAGCTCATACATTATATGATTATAAAGCTTATAGCTGAGGATCTGGCATGTAATAAGAACAAATAAATGCTCGTTCCCTCCCTCCATTCCTCAAGCTTTGTGTCAGCAAACAGTGTCAAGTCCTTCCTATTTCAACGTTTTCCTTACAAATATGAAAATAAACATTTACCTAGTTAGAAAACAAGTGCACACATTAGTTTCAATCCTGGGTTCTTTTACTTACTCTGTGAGAAAAGGTCTACTAATCATTAAGGAGGTTTCTATTCCCCTCTCTCCATTTACATTGCCTTTCTTAAATATAGTGAGGGGAAAAACTAGGAAGAGTCATAAATTTATTCAAGTATTAATTTCTAGTGCACTGCCGTCATGGAAACCATTCCTTGAGTCATTTATGTAAATAAATGTAATTTGACTTTTCCTTTGTGAATGGCTTATAATATTTGCACTGGACATATTTATTGCTAGATTTGTTAAATGCCTTCACACAGAAGAAAAACAACTCATTTTATATTCATGACAAACATAAGTGGAAATGAAAATCATGCACACAAAAAAGAAATGTCTCCAAATTCATATGTACCGGGAAAGGAGGTGAGCATTACGCTATGCTAATTTAATTATTGTATAATAAATCTCATAAAGATTTTCAAGTTTCATCAGCTTAAAATCAAGTCTTCCCCAAGTCCTTCAAATCCAGCTACCCCCAGAAGAATTAACCTTAAAAATCTAATTATATTCATTATAACTCACATTTGTTCAGTATATTAAGATTTACAAAGTACTATTCTCATAATAATCCTACTCATTGGTAATATACAAGCTTTATCCTGATTTTAGAAATGAGGGAGCTGAGATTAAAGAGGCTAATTGACTTGCCCTGTGTGTTACATAGCAGTGATGTATCTCACGCAAAGATTGGTAACCCAGGTTTCTCCTGGATCCAAACTTGGTAATCCTTCCATTTTTTAAAGGTCTTTTTTTAAAGATTCTCAAATACACTATAAGTCATGTAGACCCTTGTGATAGCTGAAAGTGCTGAACTTGCTGAATCAAGGAGAGCCCTAATAAAGCAGGTTTAGGCAACTGACTTCATTGTAGAAAATGAAATTACAATAGGGATTCAGAAGCAAGGGACACAAGTTCTCAATCCAAACAGGCTGCCCTGGGAAGCATAGCTACCAATCCTGGAATCTACTCAATCTGTGACAGAACTCTGAGTCAGAGAAATATAATAAAGGTGAAGAGGAATCCTGAAAGTACTCTATTCTAATTTACTACTTAATGAATAAAATATGTTTCCATAGAAAACAGTAGCAGTTTGATGGGTTGAGTTAGAAAGGAAAAAAAAAAATAATAACAATAACCATAATTAGGCTAGAGGAGAGAGTTGAGTCTTGGTTAATATGAAGTGAGCTGATGGGATCAAGCCATGGAAAGAAAACTAACTGGAAGGTCATGTACAAAAACTGAATACCCGGACTAAGAAACCAAAGGATTAGATGGAAACCCAGTAGCTTAGATGTCTGTGAATGGTTACTGAATGGCCATTGAGGAGCCTCATTTTTGACAGAAGGACTTGGAGATCATGCCATGGGACAGGAGAGTTCTGACAACATAAAGTCCCTGAAAACTATGTAGTCATCAAGCCCCTACATCCACATTTTCATCCTCATCCTTGTTAACATTTATATAATTTTAGATTAACAGAGCATTTTACATACTTAAGCTAGCTGATTCACATAATAGCCATATGTGGTACATAATTATCCTGACTATTTTGCAGCTGATGAAACTTTAGAAACAATTGGATTAAGTGATTTGCTCAGGATCACAGGAGATTTGAACTCAGGTCTTATTCCAGATCCAATGATCTATTGGTAGACTGCTTCCTAAGACTGGACTAGAACCTACCTTCTCTCTACTTTGGTTATTGCTCTCAGTTCTACCCTCTAGGTTGATTAAGGTATCAATAATAGAAAAATAAGGGACCAGGCTAAGATCCTCTCTACTATAGTCACTATTGTCCCCTAGTCTACTGAATGATCCAGGGAGGATTGTGCCATAAATCATCCCCAGTTATGGGGAAGCAGTCACTTATAATTGTGAGCACGATTCTGAATTCCCTTGATAATGTCTGGAGAAGTCCCTAAATATAAGGGAGAATATAAAGTTCCAGGAACAGAGCTATTACATTGAGTGACTGTGTTTTCTTTTTGACTGAGGAAAGTATATTTCTTTCTAATATTAGAAGTCCTTTGTCTTGGGTAAAGGGATTAAGCTATTCCAACTCATTCAGAAAACATTAAGCTCATTCTATGAGCAAAAACTACGGGAGACATTAAGACAAAGACAAAAATGAAATCTCAAGGAGATTTTTAAAAAATTGATCTAATTTTGGCCCTACGAGAAACTCATGCTCCCCAGTGGATCCTAATTGGGAATGTTCTCCACAAGTAGTACAGAACCAACAAACAAAAAGCAACAGAATGCTGAGTATCCTGAGCATACTGGGTCTCCTGATTATGTCCCACATTTTTTGCCTCAAAGCCTTTGCTTAAGACCTTCCCCAGACTCAAATGTCCTTCTCTTTTCATCCACTTCTATCTGTCAAAAACGTAGCCATTGTTCAAAATTAGGTTGAGTTTTATTATAGTTACTTTTAGCATATTGAGACTGTCTAATCATGAACATTCATACTTTATAATTTGGGTTGATTTTTGTAAAAGTATTTTCATCCTCCCTTATTGATGTTTTTATTTTTGGGGCAAATTATTTAAATTTTCTTAAAGTTCAATCATTTGCAAAGAAGAGAAATATTTCTACTTATTTTATGAGGCTGCCATAATACTAATACAAATGTGAGTCTTAAATACTACTCTTTAAAAAATTAAATACATCTCCTCCAGGAAATTCTCTTTGATGACCTTAGAAAAAAATTGTTTCTAGATTCCATCTAGCCCTAAAATAGTGTGATTGTGAATATATAAAAACTAAAGTTTTATAAAATATAAGTTTTAATATAAGTGAATTTCACCTGAAGAATTATATTACATGTAATCACCCTCAGTTTCTGAAACTTTTAATATGCTTTGAATAAACTTCCAAAATAGAAACCAGAATGAGATTTTGAAATTAAAGTTTTGTTTTCAGGATATTTATTTAAAAAAAAACAAATTGCTACACATCAAAGTCTATATTAAAAAGGATTTTAATGAATTTCACCTGAAAAAAGTTAAATCTTTGATAAAATCTTGATTTCTTCAGCTTCTTATTCCTTTACTTAAAAGTTCAGAATGAGCTTCTGAATGAGATTCTACAATGAGAGTTCGAAATTAAGCTTTTGACTTTAGGATATTTATCATATTAAGAAAACGTGATAAATACAGACTACTATTCATAGTAACACATCAATAAATGACCTTAAGGTTTCTAAAGTATTTTCCTCTCAACAATCCTCTGTAGCGGTAGGCTAAGTATGCTTCTGTCAGGAAACAAAACCTGAGAGAGTTTAACTGACTTAATCATTGTCGCACAAATGGTTATGGGATAATAGGATTGGAACCTTAGAGCTGAAAGATTTTCTTGTCCAGTCACATTTTACAGATGAGGAAACTCTGGCTCAGACAAGTTGTGACTTATTTAAGAGAGCAAAAGAAATAAGTTACTGAGCCAAGATTGTTTTCAATAAGAACTACTGATGTAATATTCATAACTAAATCAACTGGGATTCAAATCCAAGTCTTTCGGAGCCCAGTCTGGTGCTTTTTGTACCACACCAAGATGTTTCTCCTGATAAAATAGTACATTTCTTCAAAGATAAATGGAGTTTTTCCAGAATCCTAATTTTTATTTGAAATTAAAGCTGTGGGCTCCAAGCTAGTGAAAAAAAAAAAAAGGCATAAGAGTTGGGACAGAACAAAAAGTGAATATTAAAAAAAAATCTTGTTTTGAGCTTGGAAGGAGAATCAAAAGTAAATATTATTTTGTTACATCCAGATGAAGCTTATTTACATGAACGAACAGAGAGTATTTTTTTTCAAATAAGGAATTAAATTAGAAGGTATTTGCATTTCCACATTAGTCTTTCGTGAATATGCATAGCTGGTTAAATGGTGTCTGGCACCTTCACAGATTTTGTTCAAGTAAGCTTTCTATCACTAAATAAATTGCATCCATTTTAATTAGAGATATGCAGAGAAAACTACCCAGACAGGACAAGCAGAGGTGCTCAAAGGTATTCAAGCTTCCATGGTAACCTAGGCAGTGATGAAGTAATTGATTCGTACGAGCCCTTCTGTCTCATATTGATTCCATGCCAACAAGCCATGAAAACTGTCCATCATTTAGCAGACCTATTTATAGCACAAGCCCAGCTGTGACAATGAAATGGCGATACAACATTCATAAGTTACTACACAGATAGCTTTTTAGAACTAAATATATGCCTTCTTTCTCTTGATCTGGCAGCCGTTGATTACCAAAAACGTTCACATAATAATGTTTTAGAGGCTATGAATAATTTATGGAAAAAGAAGGATTTAAGATACCATTTCAAATTACCTGATGAAAAAAATTTGTATTATCTTAATTTTATGACCACCACATCACTGAGCAATCCTAATTCTAATCCTATATTTCTGATGGTTATTGTTCCAGGTTATTGGCAAATGTTAGAGCACTGAACATATAAATAGGGATGGTAAACAAATGCTCTCTTAGAAATAGTCGAAATATTAAGACATTTTCATGGAACAATCATCTGTTGGTGCTGCTGTTGAATGTTTCTTTTTTTAGAGAATGTCCAGTTATAGCAAGAAGGAGAACTTAAGTGGAGTTATTCTTGCAAAGGACTTGAACTTCAATCCTTCTTTGGCATTAATTATCCATATCATTTGGTCAAGTGACTAACCTCTCTAAGCCTCAGTTTTCTATGTTATAAAATGAAGAAATTAGGCTTAATGAACTCCAAGGTCTCTTTTAGTTTTCAATTTAGGATACAAAGATCCTATGATTTGTGGTTTGAGCAACGTGGGTGAATCAACCAAAAATGTACATTATACCCCATTCGTACCTGCCCAACTTCCAATCTCCTAACCAAATCCTCCTCAATGTTCTGAAAGTCTTCCTTATGTCATCTCTGTATTATATGATTGCCCATGAAGTAAAGATATTGTCCATTAGTTATTCTTCTACTTGATTATATCATCTATTTCACATTAAAAAAATAATTTCCCTTGTGCTGCATTACTTGAATAACATTTCTTTTTTTATTATAGCTTTTTGTTTAGAAATTATATGCATGGGTAATTTTATAGCATTGACAATTGCCAAGCCTTTTGTTCCAATTTTTCCCCTCCTTCCCCCCACTCCCTCCCCTAGATGGCAGGTTGACCAATATATGTTAAATATGTTAAAGTATAAATTAATTGCAAAATAAGTATGCATGTCCAAACAGAATGACATTTCTTTATACCTTTATCCTAGCCACTAGGGATCTGGGTCTTTTGGGTAATTGTCAAATTTTATTCTTTGATGTCTTGTTTTGTATGATTGTATGATTATGAACCATTACCATACATCAAATATACATCAAAAATATTGGACTTAAAATTATGGATCATTGTTTCAGGGAGAAGCTTGGAGGTATATCTCAACAATTTTTGCATAGTACATTTTAATCAGTGCATTAAAATATAGCCAACTATGGTTTGGGATTGACAGATGAATCATCAATCACATTTCATCTAGAGAAGTTAGCTGTTCACTCATCCATTCATTGGGAAACTGGTCCCAGATTACTGTTGAAGTTCTCAAATGAGGCCAGAAAGCATGTTTGCTAGATGTCAAATTGAAAGTGCTTTAACTATCAAGGCCAAAGGTAAAAGTCACTAAAAGAAATTTCATATAGTTGAATTTTGTTTAGGAATCTACCCTTATGTTAGTCTTAATTGATTTGTTATTCAAGAATCACTCCGGTAGATAATTGTCAAATTATTACTTAATTAATTGTTTTAGTGTAAGCACTATAGATGCTTCTTAGACAGGATCATTCACATGCATCCCCCTTTTTTCCAGTCACATGGCAAATAGAATTATTCAAGTGCTTTTCACTTCTTGCTTTGATGACTGAAATGACCTCCAAGAGTTGTCTGTTTCTTCTTTCTATAATCACTATTTCCTACAGCTGCCAAATTGCTCTTCTAAAAACACAGGCCTGATTATGTTACTCTCTTGCTTAAGAAGTTCCAACGGCTCACTGCTACCTTCAGAATAAGATAACGATTTAACAAACCCTTTACAATTTGGCTCTAAGTTGTCTTTCCAGATTGGTTGTATGCTCCTTTCCAAAAAGGATTCTACATTCCAAGCAATCAGCTTTACTTTGTTCTTGCCTGGAAGTGACCTTGAGCAGGATGTCCATAGCTTGAATGTTCTCCTCTCTGAGAACTAGGAATTATATTGGTAGCTATTGTATGTTTACATATTATTTAAATAAAAATAATTATATAATAATATTCTATATATGTATATATACATATACACTTCTCTGTGCATATGGTATCTTTCACTCACTACAGTGGAATAAATCCCTTGAAGGAAAAATCTGCTTAGTTTTTTTTTTTTTTTTTTAATTTTAACGCAGGGCTGAATAAGTACTAAAATTTGAGAGGTACTTAAGAAAGTCTTAATGAAATGGATTGAAGTATACATACCAACATTAAAGACTATTTCAACATGTCTAAATATATGCACTTGATAGAACCACTTATCTCATATATTTAAATATTATTACTGGTATGTTCTAGTATAGTAACTGACACTAGTATAGTGAACTGACACTGTTTTGCTGAATTGACTATTCAATTTTATAGGCTTGAATTTGTCCAAATAACTAAAAGAATCATATATTTAAAGATTACTGAGTGTATTGAATTATTTAATCAATGTGTGGCTCCGCACTGGTTTCTAAGAAAGGATAACCTAATTGGCATATTTTAAAGAAAAGCATGGGGTTTTGATTTTGTTCACCTATATTAATGCTCCAGCATTTTTCAGAATCAAAATCTAACTCATTTTTCATTTCCTGATCTATTTATTGCCTATTGCTATTTTGGTTTCCAAGAAAGACACGCAGGATCTTTGAGAAGGAAAAGGTCACTTCAGCCGTTTGCCTACCTGAAGCTAAGAGTAAAACTAAATGATCAGAGCTTAACATAATATATGGAATTTTTAATAACACTCAGGAAATGGATTTCATGGCCCATTTCAAACATTTTAACTTTTCTCTTAAGGAAGATTTAAGGTGCTGTAACACAATGACTCTATAATCAATCCCTGAAGGCTGGAATACACTCACTCATTCTTCACTTCCACTTCTCAAAATCCTAGGCTTCCTTCAGGGCACAATCCACATGTCACTTGATTAATGTAGTCTGTGCTTTTATCTCTTCAAGAAAATTATCTGTTAGTGTGTTTCATTCCCCCTAGGATATATAAATACATAGACATATAATGTATACATACATGCATATATATATGCACACACACACTACATATATATATATATATATATATATATATATATATATATATCTACCCAGAGAGACTAGACTATATATGCAAATGCATGTATGCAAATATATATATATATATATATATATATATATATATATGTAAGCATATATTTACATCTTCCCCTCTATTTTGTCTTTGAATATTTACTTCCTTGGCCAGTACTTTACACATAAAAAATACTTAACAAATTCCTGTTGGATTGGACTGAGTTGTAGCTTAGCCCCCTTTTCTCTTTTGCCGTTTTTGGGACAAATAAACACTAGTTCTGTGTCTGGCTGCCACCTGCAGAAAAAAAATCTGTGGGACGTTCAAGTGTGAGAGCCAAAATAGAGGTCAGGATCAGAGACTGATGGCTTAAAAGTCTTAGACCAAGTTTTCAATGCTGTATCTCAGGTTTATTTAAAACTGCACGAGGACTACATAAGAGCAGATGCCCCTTTTACTTTTGAGTAATTTTTTTAAAGGAATAAATTGGGAAAATATTAATTCCTGAACAAATTAAGGTAGTCTTTCATAACTGTACATATAAACACACACACACACACACAAATATGCATGTGCCAAATGTTTCTGAAAATCTTTTTATCAAAGGATAGCTATTTCAATCATAAATATAAAGTACTGGGACACAGAACCTGAAATGCAAGGGAATTTAAAAATGTGTAATTATTAATAAACAATTAATATAAAAATATGTAATTTATCTTAAAATCAAGTTTAAAAAGGAATATTTATTTGAATGCTATTGCTGCCTTTGGTTTATACATGTTTCCCTTGGGAATTAGTTGTTCAAGAATCTGTGAAAGTGATGGTCAGAAAAGAAGCACCAAAGAATGAAAGAAAAGCTGGTTATCCTATGGAAAAACTCTGAGAGAGCTGTCCTGTCTACCAATGTTAGCCTCAGGGAGCAATAAGAAAACTGGAACATTATGTAGGAATTGGAGTAAACTTCAGGGCCAACTAACTGGTTGACTTGAGATGCTTCAGGGATTTTTTATAAAGAAGAGAAAACTTGGTGCTTGGTCTAAGGGGACAGAATTTTTATTTCCTCTTCAATTCATGTTTCCCAGAAGCCTCCAGGCTTCCTGGAATTTTTATTAAGAATAGAGATATCATAGAAATTGTCAGACACCATAGCCTTGGTGAATATTCTCTCAGCATAATAACCCTTTGTACCTTTTAAGGCTATTAATTCATTTTCAGCTCTCTATTCTCTAAACAAAATACATGGAGTTCCTATAACCTTTCCATTTGTGGCCTCAGTCTGGATCCTCTAAACTATTTTCAAGCACATCATGTGTTGAATCTGAAATTTTCAATTGTATCTGTCTAATGAGGGACATCACAAATCTACATTTTCTAAACAATATGGACTATCATCAAGAACTGTCTTGCAATTAGTTCAATGTGTTATCTTTGGGTACAGAATCAACTACCCATTCTTTATGGCAATTTGAGAAAAGGTAACATGGATTAATTGAATTCACCAATAAAACAAACCCCTCATCTTAAGAATTTTTTTTCTATTTCCTCTCTCTGCTCCCTCCACACCCAATCTTTCCTTTTGAGAATTATTAATTTATGAGAAGCATAATGACAAAGTGTCTTGGAAAAAGCTCTAGACATTTAAGCTTGAAAAGTTAAATTGGAATATCAACTCCAATGCTTCCTTGCATTGTAGTCATGGGCAATGCCCATTATCTCTGCTCCTCAACATCCATAAAATGGAGTTAAATACAATACTTCCAAAGTTGACTTCATAAATTTGTTCCAAGCAAGCAAAATATTTGTGAAGACTTTAAGACATCATTGTAAGGTCTTTAAAAGTTCATGTATTACTTTCAAAAGGAATTTGAAAAGATTTACTTTGGTTACAGGACTGGTAATTTCAATGTTGTGTTTTCAACAGTGTAAAAAAAATCTGGATTCAGAAACTGATTCTTTGAGGTAGATTGGTCACATTGTAAAGTTATGGAGAAGTTTATCAGGCTCTAAAATATTAAGTGACTTCCTCATGATCACAAAGTCAAATTATGTCATAAATAGACCAATGACTTTGAGCTTAAAAAAGTTGCAGAGATCATCATGTCCAATCCCTTTATTTTACAGATGAGGGAACTGAGATACATCAAAATTGAATGATTTGCCCAGTCACACAAATAGTAAGGAGCTGATGCTCATAGTAAGTGCTACATATATAGAAATAGTCTTTTCCCCATTTTCCCCTTTTTGTATTTAAGTTCAAAATGAATATTTTAAAACAAGTCTTTCTGATTCCAATTTCAGTAATCCATCTTTATGATCAAAGAGTTGACTTTTAGAAAGTACTCTGTAATATATTTAAACATATTTTGAAGTTTCCAGTTTCATATACAAATATATTTTCTTATGTTATTATTTATTTTTATATTATTATATATTGAGATGTTTCTGTTTGATGTCTAAAGTTCATGATAAAAATGATTTTAAAAATAAAAGCAGAGATGGCAATACTTAATAGTAGCAAAGAGGTAGATTCGCTATTAGATTTAATGGCAACTATCCAATTTGATCAATTTGATTGAGCTTAACCTCCCCAGTTTTTTTCCAGCTGAGATGGAAGTGCTAAAGGACAAGGTAATGACTTTTCAATTAACCATGGAATTTCTGAAGAATGAGACACAGCAGTTCTGCAAAAATGATTCCAAAATCAGATATGAACTGATTGAGAGTCCATATCAGAACTGAAATGAAGTTTAGAGCTCATCCACTAATTTACTACTCTCATTCTATGAAAAAGTAAATTGAGGCTCAGAAAGGGGGAGGTCATGAATTAATCTCACAGATAGGTAGTTATAGAGCCAGCATAAATCCAGCCCAATGCAGGGCTTTTTTAAATGAACTCTACACTCCTGCTTCTGTATTCCGTGCCATTGCAAAACTCCCAAAGCAAAACAAAGATTTTTAAAAGTCTATGTGATCAAAGACATTATTTATCTGTTTCCATAAAGGCAGCTTTGAATAAGACTGTAATAGAATCACTTTTTCCCTAGGTTTTCAGGAACTGGTATAAAATAACCAACTAAAGTTGTATTGAACAGAACCATCTCTAATAATTAAATGTCTGATTGAAAGAATTTAGAAAGTGCAATTCGTAATAGATCCCTTTTTCATTTAAAAAGTATATTTTATGATATTTCCTTATCATTTTATAAGCATCTAATCTAGCATTATTTTTTCTCCTTTTTTCAAGAAAGACGGATGGGTGCTTTTGACAATAATTTTGGGGGTACTGGTGATGGCAAGATTTGTAATGATTAGCCATCATCTACGATTTGGGAGGCACTTCATTTCATATTCATCCCCTCTCCAAGTAGTTTTTCTTAAGCTTTGAAAATATTTATTATTATATGATTCTTGTGCTATCTTTTTTCATCATTTACCTCAAATTCTCCCTGAAGAAATTCTTGATAATCATTTTTAACATTTAAGTGGTTCTGTGACTCTACTTTAATATATATTATATACTTTCAGTGAGGTGGCATAATAAATAGAGTGCTAGGTCTAGAAGATAGGAAAACTCCTCTTAGCTGTGTAACCCTTGGCAAGTCAATTAGTTCCATTTGTTTCACTTCCTCATCTGTAAAATGAATTGAAGAAGGAATTGGCAAACCCATCCAGTGTCTCTGTCAAGAAAACTCCAAACTTTACTTTCAATCAATCAACTAATCAATCAGCAAGAATATAGACTTGTTGTCTACTATATGCTACAACTCTGTTAGATGTTAGGGATACAGATACAGAAAGTGAAATTATCTTTACTTGCAAGTTAATGCAAATTCTAATGGAAAAGGGAATAAATACATATTTATACATGAATGAGAAAATGAAGACAAAGTGGTTAGTAGTAGTTTGAAAGGGAAAGTGATGGTATTTGAAGGAATAAGAAAGTCTTTCTGTAGGAAACAATGCTTGAGCTGAGACTTGAAGGGTAAGAGGGAATCTCTGAGGCAAAGGTGAAAAGGGACTGAATTCTAAGTATTATGAACACATGGGGCAAAAGTAGAGATGGAACATGAGTTGCTGTATATGAAGAGAAATAAAAAAGCCAATTTGGCTGTTTTTCACTGAATGATGGAAGAAAAGCAGAGGAAAAATGTGCAACAAGACTAGAAGGATAGGTTGGGCAATGTCATGATTAAGTTTAAAAACTTAACAGAAAAGTTTACATTTGATTTTAGAAGCAATAGGGAGCCACAGTTCATAGAATCAAAGTGTATATGGTCAGATCTTTAGATTAATCTTTAAGGAAAATTATTTTTGTCAGAAATCTGAACGATGGACTGAATTGAATCCAAAAGACCATTAGGGATGTAATCATAAGGATCTAGGTGAGAAGATGTTGAAGTTCTAGTACAATATGGCAGATCTGTGGGTAAAGAAAAAGGATCAGATTTGAGAAATGTTGTGGAGGTGGAAATAGTCAGATTTGGAAACCAATTAAACATGTAGAGTTAAGGAGAATAAAGGGTCAAGAATACAGCCAAGGTTACACATGACTTAAAGATCGAAAGAATAGTGTTCTTTGAGATAAATAGGAAGGTTTGAAAGACAAGTCAAATTTGGGCAAAAGATAAATAAGTTGTGATTTCCTCATGTTGAGTCTGAGATGGACGACCAACTTGACATGTGCAATAGGTAATGTGAGACTGAGGCTTGGCAAAGAAGGGCATTGCATATATAGATTTAGGGATCAGCAGCAGAGAGATAAGTGCACCTATGAAAGCTATATGGTCAGCAAGAGAAATAAAAAGGAGATGTAGAGAGAAAAAAAGAGGAAGGAAATGAGAATAGAGTCCTTCAGGGAGAGAACTTGATGTGTAGGATAAAGCTGATGGGTGATCAGTTGGTGGGAGAATGGAGGAGAGTAATGTCATGGAAATCAAGAAGGGTCACATAAAAAGAGAGAACAAGAAGGATGCTCAACCCCTTTGAAGACACTTTACAACTGGTTCTGGATAAATTAGTTAATGAATTAAAAAATGATTGCTTTAAATTAGTAATAGTGAAAAACAATATTCTTCATTCAGAACACTGGTTAATGACAGTTTTAAAGGCCATGGGAAACTAGACAAAAAGTACAGGAAGGAAAAAGAAAGAAAGGAAATCCAAAGTATATGTATATATGTCAAAGTATATGAAATAATGCAGGACATGGCGGCAAATCCATACTTACCACAGTTAGGTTTATAACATATTCCTGCTTATTTCCTCTTAACCAGTAAAACACTTTCCCATCTTTGTGCACATCATTCCCTCCAGAAGGAATATTCTCTTTAAGCCTTACAATTAAGTTTTTCCATCTCAGTTTTTCCTGAGAAATCTTCCCTATCCTTCGAGGCCTAATTTAAATATCTCCTCTTCCATTAACCTTCCTTAATTCCCTGACCTGGAAGGGCTTATTCCCTGTTTTTGATCTCCTATTGATTTATAATCCTTTTATGAATTAATTATGAAGCATATAAATGATGTGGTGAGGAGAGATCCAGGCCTGGAATCAGGAAAATCTGAATTCAAATTCAAGACATTTACTGGCAATGTGACTCAAATTAAGTCACTTAAATCCTGTCAGATTTAGTTTCTTCAAGTGTAAAAATGAAGATAATAAGAGCTTCTATCTCAACACATTGCTGTCTGGATGAAAATGAGATAACACAAATCTCTATAAAGTGTTTATCATAGTACCTAACACATAAAAGACATTTAATAAAAACTTGTTCCCTTGTACTTTCTCCCAATGTGATATCTATTTAAAAATATCTTATTCCCTGGACTATAACATGCCCAAGGATTGCAAAGAATAACAGAGTGTATACTAGAGACACTTAATACATACTTTTTGAGGGGATGACTAATTGAAATTAAGAGACTTCTTGCCTGGACCACCCATTTTTTTTTATTTAATAGCCTTTTATTTACAGGATATATGCATGGGTAACTTTACATCATTAACAATTGCCAAACCTCTTGTTCCAATTTTTCACCTCTTACCCCCCACCCCCTCCCCCAGATGACAGGATGACCAGTAGATGTTAAGTACATTAAAATATAAATTAGATACACAATAAGTATACATGACCAAAACGTTATTTTGCTGTACAAAAAGAATCAGACTCTGAAATATTGTACAATTAGCTTGTGAAGGAAATCAAAACTGCAGGTGGGCATAAATATAGGAATTGGGAATTCAATGTAATGGTTTTTAGTCATCTCCCAGAGTTCTTTCTCTGGGCATAGCTGGTTCAGTTCATTACTGCTCCACTGGAAATGATTTGGTTGATCTCGTTGCTGAGGATGGCCAGTTCCATCAGAACTGGTCATCATATAGTATTGTTGTTGACGTATATAATGATCTCCTGGTCCTGCTCATTTCACTCAGCATCAGTTCGTGTAAGTCTCTCCAGGCCTTTCTGAAATCATCCTGTTGGTCATTTCTTACAGAACAGTAATATTGCATAATATTCATATACCACAATTTATTCAGCCATTCTCCAACTGATGGACATCCATTCAGTTTCCAGTTTCTAGCCACTACAAAGAGGGCTGCCACAAACATTCGTGCACATACAGGTCCCTTTCCCTTCTTTATAATCTCTTTGGGGTATAATCCCAGTAGTAACACTGCTGGATCAAAGGGTATGCACAGTTTGATAACTTTTTGAGCATAGTTCCAAACTACTCTCCAGAATGGTTGGATTCGTTCACAACTCCACCAACAATGCATCAATGTCCCAGTTTTCCCGCATCCCCTCCAACAATCATCATTATTTCTTCCTGTCATCTTAGCCAATCTGACAGGTGTGTAGTGGTATCTTAGAGTTGTCTTAATTTGCATTTCTCTGATTAATAATGACTTGGAGCATCTTTTCAAATGACTAGAAATAGTTTTAATTTCTTCATCTGAGAATTGTCTGTTCATATCCTTTGACCATTTTTCAATTGGAGAATGGCTTGATTTTTTTATAAATTAGAGTTAATTCTTTATATATTTTGGAAATGAGGCCTTTATCAGAACCTTTGACTGTAAAAATATTTTCCTAGTTTATTGCTTCCCTTCTAATCTTGTCTGCATTAGTTTTGTTTGTACAAAAACTTTTTAGTTCGGTATAATCAAAATTTTCTATTTTGTGATCAGTAATGATCTCTAGTTCTTCTTTGGTCATAAAGACCTTCCCCTTCCACAGGTCTGAGAGGTAAACTATCCTGTGTTCCTCTAATTTATTAATAATTTTATTCTTTATGCCTAGGTCATGAACCCATTTTGACCTTATCTTGGTGTACGGCGTTAAGTGTGGATCAATGCCTAGTTTCTGCCATATTAATTTCAATTTTCCCAGCAATTTTTATCAAACAGCAAGTTCTTATCCCAAAAGCTGGGGTCTTTGGGTTTGTCAAAGACTAGGTTGCTATATTTGTTGACTGTTTTATCCCTTGAACCTAATCTATTCCTTAGCCAATACCAAATAGTTTTGGTAACTGCTGCTCTATAATTTTAGATCTGGTACAGCTAAGCCACCTTCATTTGATTTTTTTTTCATTAATTCCCTTGAAATTCTTGACCTTTTGTTTTTCCATATGAACTTTGTTGTTATTTTTTCTAGGTCATTAAAATAGTTTTTTGGGACTCTGATTGGTATAGCGCTAAATAAATAGATTAGTTTAGGTAATATTGTCATCTTTATTATATTTGCTCGCCCTATCCAAGAGCATTTAATATTTTTCCAATTGGTTAGATCAGACTTAATTTGTGTTAAAAGTGGTCTGTAATTTTGCTCATAAAGTTTCTGATTTTCCCTTGGCAGATAGATTCCTAAATATTTTATATTATCAGTAGTTACTTTAAATGGAATTTCTCTTTGTAACTCTGACTGTTGGATTTTGTTAGTGATATATAAGAATGCTGATGACTTATGTGGGTTTATTTTATAACCAGCAACTTTGCTAAAGTTGTGGATTATTTCTAATAACTTTTTAGCAGAATCTCTGGGGTTCTCTAAGTATACCATCATGTCATCGGCAAAGAGTGATAATTTGGTTTCCTCATTGCCTATTCTTATTCCTTTAATCTCTTTCTCAGCTCTTATGGCTAAAGCTAGCGTTTCTAATACAATATTAAATAGTAACAGTGATAGTGGGCAACCTTGTTTCACTCCAGATCTTATTGGGAATGGTTGCAGTTTGTCTCCATTACATATGATGCTTACTGATGGTTTTAAATAGATGCTGCTGATTATTTTAAGGAAAAGTCCATTTATTCCTATACTCTCAAGTGTTTTTAGTAGGAATGGATGTTGGATTTTATCAAATGCTTTTTCTGCATCTATTGAGATGATCATATGGTTTTTGTTAATTTGGTTATTAACATGGCCAATTATATTGATAGTTTTCCTAATATTGAACCAGCCCTGCATTCCTGGTATAAATCCTACTTGATCATAGTGTATTATCTTGGAGATGATTTTCTGTAGTCTTTTTGCTAATATCTTATTTAAGATTTTAGCATCAATATTCATTAGGGAGATTGGTCTATAATTTTCTTTCTCTGTTTTCAGCCTACCTAGTTTAGGTATCAGTACTATGTCTGTGTCATTGAAGAAATTTGGTAGGACTCCTTCATTCCCTATTTTATCAAATAATTTATATAGCATTGGGGCCAATTGTTCTTTAAATGTTTGGTAAAATTCACATGTAAATCCATCTGGCTGGACCACCCATTTTCAACATGTAACATTGGACAAGTTATTCAACCACTTAAAAGTGGGTTGGCCTGTCTGTGAATTGTGATCACATTTCCCCCTATACATTAGTTATATTATGAAAGTACTGGGATTAACAAGAAATTTATTAAGACGCTTGAGCTCCCTAAAAGAGATAGGGTATATTCAAGTGTCATTACTTATCTCAATATTTGCCAAGTGCTCTGCAGTAATTTATGAGTTATTCCTGGCACTGGAACTGGATGATTTTGCACTTTCCTGAAGCTAGTCTCCTTCCATATATTATAGGTTATTTATCATCAGAGGAAATCTCTAGCCCTATTGTTTCCAGGAGCACATTTAAGTCAGTAGTGGAAATTTATAGAAAGCTATAACACACAAAGGGAACCCTTTCTTTTTTGAGTGAATTACATAAAAAATAAAGATTACAAAAATATTCCTAGCAGAAAAATTTAAAAAATTACACAGTGATGGATATTTCCTAAAATCTAAAAATCTTGTTACTTGTGTACAAAAGAAATTTGTCAGAACCTGATTTTTTTTTCTTTAACCAATAATTCATCTCCCCTCCAAATCTCTCATAGAAATTAACAAAAATTAAAAAGTGACGGATTAAATGACATTGTTCAAAGCTGCAGGGATACTAAATTGTTAAAATAATACAATAAGAAGAATTGTTTGTTTGAATCTATCGCACATGCCCAAGACAACTCTTCAAATTTCTTTCCACTCTAAGTAAGATGACTAGTGTTTTCCAACTATGCTTAATGAGGGCCAGTATACTCAATGAAGCAATAGTGGAAGGAACACAATAAAATTATTGAAAGAATGATCTTCCTATTACCTGACCAGTTAGAGCATTCTCAAAATTTGCTCTCATTATTTCCCCTGTCCTCCTGAAATGAGATCATCAGGGAGAATGCCTTATTTTCATCACGTTTGGAAGGTGAGGACACTGATGTAATGCTAAATATAATAGGATCCAATTAGAGTGAAAGGAGAATTCTTACTGGATTGCTATCTTGAAATAACTCAAGCGATGTCATGTAGGGAGGAATTAGAATTACATCCACAACATCCAGCCAATGGGTGGAAGTTATGGATTGGCAGATTTCATTTCAATATAAGGGAGAAATTGCTAACAATTAGAGCTGGTCAATAATAAATAGATCTAGTTCATAAAGCAATAAGTTTCTTGTGCCTTGTGAATGAATGAAAAAATGTTGAGTGCTTGTTCTGCACAGAATGCTACACAAATCAAAGAGGATACAAGAAGAAAACAATTCCTTGCTCTCTAGGAGCTCACTATCAACTGGGGAAAGACAACAAATTGTTCAGTAAATTCAAAAGGCAAATGACTCTTTCTTGTAAAAGGTTCTAAGCTAAAAAGCTGTAAATAGAGTTTGTGCATTAAGCGTTTCATTCTGGTGTTAAATGACAGAAGATATCATCTAATTTTAAAGTTCTATAGCTTTAATGACACTTTTTGTCTAATTTTCATAAGTTATTTTATCCCAAATGGAGGTGATAGCTAATTATCTAGTTGAGGAATGCATACATGATCTTTATCAATAGCCTTCTGGAAGAGTCTTGAATCACCTCATTGTTGAAAAGAACCAAGTCCATCAAAGGTGATCGTCATTTAATCTTATTTTTATTATGTGTAACGTTCTCTTGGTTCTATTCACTTTGCTTAGCAAAAGTTAATGTAAGTCTTTCCAGACTTTTCTGAAATCATTTTGCTGATCATTTCTTATAAAACAATAATACTCCATTACATCCATATATAATAATTTATTCAGCCCTTCCCCAACTGATAGGCATCCATACAGTTTCCAGTTTTTTGCCTCTACAAAGAGGGCTGCCACAAACATTTTTGTATATATGGGTCCCTTTCCCTCCTTTATGATCTCTTTGGGATACAGACCCAGTAGAGAAACTGCTAGATCAAAGGGTATGCTTAATTTTATAACCCCTTTGGCAAAATTCCAAATTGCTCTCCAGAACTGTTCAATCAGTTCACAACTGAAAATTGTATGTTCATGTCCTTTAACCATTTTTTAGTGAATGGCATGAATTCTTATGAATTTGAGTCAATTCTCAATATATTTTAGAAATGAGGCCTTTATCAGAAACAGTAAATTTAAAATTTTCCTCAACTTTCTTCTTCCCTTCTTATTGTGACTGCACTGGTTTTCTTTGTACAAAACTTTTATTTTTAATTTAACACAATCAAAATTGTCCACTTTGCATTTCACAGTGTTCTCTGGTTATTCTTTGGCTATAAATTCCTCCCTTCCCCACAGATCTGAGAAATAGACTATCCCTTGTCCTCCTAATTTGCTTAATTGTAACATCCTTTATGTTTCAATCATGACCCCTTTTAACCTTATCTTGGTATAGGGTGTTAAGTGTTGGTTAATGCCTAGTTTCTACCAAACTATTATCCAATTTCCCCAGCAATTTTTGTCAAATAGTGAGGTGGTATCCCAGAATCTAGACTCTTTAAGTTTATCAAACACTAGATTATCAGTCAATGACTATTGTGTCTTGTAAACTTAATCTATTCCACTGATCTATTACTCAATTTCTTAGCCAACACCAAATAATTTTGATGACTGTTGCTTTCTAATATAGTTTTGGGTTTTGTTACAGCTAGGCTACCTTTATTTGCATTTTTCATTAACTCTCTTAAAATTCTTGACCTTTCGTCCTTCCAAATGAATTGTTGTTGTTTTTTCTAGCTCTATAATTTCTTGGCATTTTGATATGGCACTGAATAAGTAGATTAATTTAGGAAGAAATGTCATTTTTATTATTTTAGATCATCCTAACCATGAGCATATGGCATTCTTCCAATTGTTTACATCTAACTTTATTTGTATGGAAAGTGGTTTGCAATTGTGTTCATAAAGTTCCCGGGTTTTTCTTAGCAGACAGACTTCCAAATATTTTATATTATCTACAATTATCTTAAATGGATTTTTTTCTATTTCTTGCCATTGAACTCTATTGGTAACATACAGAAAAGCTGATGTTTTATGTGAGTTTATATTCTATCCTGCAACTTTGCTAAAGTTGTTAATTGTTTCGAATAGTTTTTAGTTGAATCTCTAGGATTCTTAATCATTTTCAGGTGACACATTGACTCACAGGTAGTCTATTATTCTCTGCTTTTCTAAGTTGGGGTATGCCAGCAAAGAGGCAAAAGTCAAATAGAAAGATGCAGCCTAGTGATGATATTCAATGTGCTAAAGGACCACCTTTTCTTTAAGTGTTGCTAGAAAAATTCTGGATCCTTTTATACTGAAGGTTTAGATGGGGACAGGGGATGAGAAAGTCATTTAGGGGAGCTCTACCTCCTCTGTGGGTCCACTGCTGATTGGAACATTTTAAAGTCCTGGGGATCCCTCGAAGACCTGCTCTCTCTGGGAGAATTTTGAAAATGTTTTCCAGGTTGGAGTTTCCTAGTGCTATTCACAATTGTGGTCTGATCCAACAAGCTTCTGACAATTAGCCTGGACACAGATAACTTTCTCCTGTGGTACCTATGATCTACATTTTATCCTCTGGACCTGTGTTGTGTTACTGGGAACTTCCCTAGAAAAAGAGTCTGGCTACATGGAAGTGCTATTCAGTTTGCCTCAATTCCCTTTGGCAGAGTGCCTTCTACTATCCCACTGGCTAGAAATCAATTATAATATGAACAACTTGTATTTATTTCATACTATAATAATTGCAAAGCACTTTATAAGCATTATCCAATTGGAACCTTGAAAAAATACTTTGGTATATAATAGAAATATGAGGAGGTCCATCTTGCAGATAAAGTCATGGAGCTAATACAGGTCTAAGGTAGGATCTGAACCCATTTTCCTGATACAAAGTTTATCAGTCTAGCCTTGAAACCAGGCTTGCACAATTGATATAGTGGATACTCCCTGGGAGAATATTCATTAATATGAAAGTGATATTGAGCTCAATGTGTTTCATGCTACCTCTTCAAAGAAAGAATATATTCTAGGTGAATACTATAGTCTACCTTTCAAGATGAACAAAGTCCCTTTTTTAAAAATCACTAAAGTAAGATTTCTCCAGTCTCTGTTGGCAACATGCAGAACAATTTAGAAAGTTCTCAAAACCTTAAAAAAGGAACTTCCTATTTCTCTCTACAGCATCCAATCCATACTTCTTGTTTCTCGATTAGACGTGCAGCCAAGAAAGAAGATCCTTCCTAGTATAAAAGGGAGAAGATTGAAAAGCACCTTTTCAGAAGCTTAGACCCATACATGCCATGAAAAAAAGCACCTCAAACAGATGACAGAGAGGAAGGAAAGGGAGATGATACAGAAACACAGCTTTGACAACTTTTTGGTGAACTCTTTGATGGAAATCAAACAATGGTATTTTGCCTTTCTATTTCACTAATCTAGAAGTGAGTATTTGCAGAAGCGTCATCACTCAGGAGAAGATAAAAATAAGAAGCAACGATCACTTTGACATTTGAAATCACTGCATTTTCTTATGGGCTCACCATAAACGTTTCTATTCAATGTGTAGTTTTGGTCCAGATTTCAGGTATGTGTAGCCTAATTAACGCATTACCTTTTTTGTTGCTATTTCCAAAAATATTCTTGGTTACTATTTTGAGACAATCTGTGCTTTCTCTTTTTCATGTAGCTGGTTTAAAAGATTTAGCCATCAAATGAAATGTCACAGGAGTAAAGGATCATAAAGTCAGAGCAAGGAAGGACCTTAGAGGTCCTGTTTCCAGAGGCATCAAAAACACTGTTCACGGACACTCTCTTGGTGCTTCAGAATCAGATTAAAATGCAACTGGGAAAAAACTGTTAAAAAGGAAAATGCTACAAAACAGATAAGATTAATGCATGGTTTTTAAGTTGACAAGTACTCTATCCACTATGCTACCCATTCAACCTCCTCTAGGCAACAGATGTTTAATAACATATTAGTGAATAGAAGGAAGTTTATGATGACCAAATATGAGCTCTTTTTCTCCCTCTCTAATTCTGTCAAAAGGCAATGTATTCTTGAAATGCAGGGGGAAAGATGGAGGGAGTGGGAAGGAAGGAGGAGTTATATGATTTGGAATGAGAGTGAAAAATAAATTCTAGTGTTTGCTATGCATATATGTGTAAGAAATAAAATAAAGGCATTGATTTTTTATAAAGGATTTTAAAGTAAAGGATACTTTAAAGAAAAAAAAGTAATTTTTCCTTACTAAAGGAAAAATTAGTAGCATAAAGTTGTTCAATGTTTATGAGTTCATTCAATCCACAATATTTCAATAACACAATGCAATTATTTATGCCTTCTCTGATTCCTACCAGCAGCTTGATCATGGGCAACCTTTAGTTTAATCCTTTGATACCTATTTACATATTACAGAGAAAGTACTAACTTGACTTAGTATGATCCTCATCTGGTAGTTCCTCATACTGATGACAAGTCCATTTATTGATTAATATGGGAATCTTTGATATAATTATTTAGAAATATTTTCCATATCCCCTTGACAAGCTTCTCATGGACCCTGACGGTATGCATATCTAAAATTGGGAATTCCCTGGACTACAGAATTTATAAAATCCCTTCTAATACAAAAGCCTAGAGATGCCATATACATGGAAATACTAGGCAGAATAGAGACATTTCTTCAGAAAAGAAATATTACATGTTCTGATATAAGTTCATATTTAGGTTATATGAGAATACTGTATTATATATGTTACACTATATTTCCATATCCTTTCTTATTTAAATATACCTTAAAATGGCAGAATAATTTTCTCATTGAAACTAGGGAAGAGAAAAGTGGTAGAAAATTTAGTTTTGTGGAACCACATGCCAGCTGTGCAACCTATTGACTTTAGAACTACACAAAGTATAACACAAATGTGAAAACTTAAATGTACAAAGAATATGCAGTGCTATAAAACAAATTATGATTTTTGCCTTGATTATATGAGCTAAGTATTAAGAAAATTATAATTAAAATATGTATTTCTTACAGTTCCAGCAGGCATTTATAACCAACTTCTATATAGTTAACTTCAATTATCATTAAGATTTGGTTTTAAACGGTAGTGAGTCAAAATGCTAGCAATGGCATTTGGGGGTAAATGTTAACAGGACTTTCTTATTTCTCTAGGTAGTTCCTTAAAGACTGTTGTGGGCTAAGGATATGAATAGTAATATGATTTTTATGAAGAATTACTAGTACTATCAATGGGTATTTTATTCAGTGCAATGTATGTATTGCACAATGCTTCTTTTACATTTCAAAGCTGGGAGTGATTAGTGAGTTCTCCTCCCATAGCTTTAGTAGAATAAATTGTATTTAGACTACCTTAAAATAACAATCTCAAAATCAAGGCAGATAAACACAGTCCTCTGGAAGTACCATTATTAACTTACTCTATTTGCATAAATTTGAACAAAGATGGATGACTTTAAATGATTGTCACTAATTAAGAGACTGAAATAAACAAAAGACTAATAAAATATTATGTACGAAGATAGGCACATTAGCATATTCTATCCTATATTTCTGTGGTAATGTCACAAAGACAAATTTCCTGATTACACCTGAAGCAATAATGTAACTAATGTAATAAATCATATCAAGGGACCTAAGGGGCTTCTCTTTATACACATTGATTTTTGTATTAGCCCTGCCACTGAGATGTAAATGTAAAATGGAACCAAATTTGTTGGGATAATGCAGTGCTCAAAGGCCATGCTCCGAGTGGAAACCCTAGAAACTGTTTCCTGAAAGGATCTAATCAGCTTGGGGACATTTAGATTTAGCCATACTGATTCATTAAAGGTGACCATCCAATGATTATCAGACAAGTCGCTTTCAAATGTCCGCCCGATAGATGTTGACCTTTAATGGCGGCACATCACAAGATCTACAGTCAAGTCTCAAGCAACAGAAAGCTTGATTTTACCATCCCTCCCCCTTACTTACATAAGATTGGGAAGATTTTTTTCAATTAATTTAGCACTTCAGACATCTCTAAGAAGGGCTAAAAAGTTAAATGTTATGAGAGAACTGGATTGGCAGGAGGTATAAGGTGGATCTGGAGACAGTATTCAGCAAGACTTTAACATATCTAGGCACAAAGAGTGAAAGGTAGACAGATGAAGGACATTACATATGAAAAATGCGCAAAAATATTTTTTTTTGACAAATGAGCAAGTCTACTTTGGGAACCAACCAATATATCCAAAGTTAGTTACAATGGCTCATTTTGGCATATGATGCTCAAGTGTTAACTGTTAGTGATGCTGGTGCCCTTCTAGTATTCAAGATTTTTAAACTCAATTAAAAAAATAAGCATTCTGCCTCATTTGGTCAAAACTTTCAAACTATCTTGTGATATTTTGTGTTAGCATATTGGTCTCTAGTTATGTTTATTTAGTAAAAGGTTTCTAAAGATCAACATATGCCATTAGTTAGGCTCCCCCTACCCTTCTGTTCATTTGTGTAATGTGCACTTTAACCAACTCAAAGACTTCCTTTAGCATGAAATAAATGAAGAACTGGCAATCAGCTGGATATTTTCTGCTACAATATCAGACAGTTCAAGAGCTGAGAGAGGAAACCACAAATGGTTCCTTTAGTATAAAAAAGCCCAGAAGCATTCCTGCCTTCCCTCCAAAAGGTCTGATCCTAATAATAATTCCCACACTTTCTCCATCTTCCAAGCACTAGGGCCCCATTTCCCCTTTTCCATATCTGAGGATACAGTGGTGATTTCCAGCTTTCTTCAAGGTTGCTATTATTGTGGAGTAGGAAAAAACAAAGAAAATATTAGAACACCAGATCCAAGAGCTCTCCTGTCTACATATAAAACCAAAGAGTCCTTTAAATAATTAGAATACTTCTAATTCCAGGTCTGAGGTCCATGGAATGGTTTGGGAAATCTCTGCTTGCTACAGAGATGTTTTTGTAGAAAAGAGGAAGCTCTTTCTTCCAGTTTTCCAGGCAGCTTTTTAAAACATTTATTAAAAAAGACTGGACTGTCTAAATAATAATCCCAATGTCCTAAAGAATTATGTGGAAAACATAATTATAGTTCATTAAATGTTTTATTTATTATGACTAAGAGATTATTATTAAATAGGGTTAAATTTATAATGTTGCACTGTTGACTTGCATTAAATGTATATAGAATATAACATTAGGACTTGTAATTCATTTATAGTTCTAACGTTTATATTTTAAATGACAATAAAGGTTTCTAATAATAATTAGGTTTTTAAATAGATATATAGATATATGTGGTTATCTTGGAGTGGTGGAGGGAGACTTCCTTTTTATGGGTAATTTCTAACATGGAAGCTCTTAGCAGCTCTTCCTGTAATTCATTACCTATTCTTGAACAAGAGAAGTGACTTTACTCCCATTAATATATGTTAGAGGTAGTACTTGGACCCGGGTGTTCTTGGCTCCCATACATCCTGTCTTTCTATCATTCCTCTTAACTATATTTTATTTGATGCCAGATTCTTCGAGGCAAAATCACCAATTATAATGTTTCTGTAGGGGAAAATAAAGGCAATTCACTTTGAATGTTTCTGCTTTATGATAGGATTTCCAGAAATCCCATTGTGGTGAAAAGAAGGGGACTGTCTATATATATATATATATATATATATATATATATATATATATATATATATATATATATATATATGTAGCTAGATCAAACAGGGAACTTGTTCTTTCTAACCTTAAGCATTTCCCCTTGCAGATTTGTGGTGCTTTTATTGCGTCTGGATAGGACCTCTGGCTACTAAAGCTCTTATTATTAGGTCCAGCAGAAGACGTTCAAGAAGACTCAAGTATTTTGTGCCCACATTTCTCAGTATTTCCTATCAATGTAAGAATATTTCAATGCTAGGCTCATTGTTATCATGAAATAAGGATGCTTCTGGGCCCTAAATTTAGGAAACACAGTATAAATGGAGAGCATCTTTGTTAGCTTTAATGAAGTTTATTATGTTAGTTGACAGAAGTTTTCTCCAAACTGAACCATAATGTTAGATTGCAACATATGTGTATTATCTACCTTGGACAGCTTTTCCTTTCAGAGACTTGGATGTAGCTCTCCAAATCTCAGGGAGTAGTGATTCAGGAGCAAGAAATAGGAAAAAGACACCATATGTAAGGGGAAATACAAACTCTGGGATTAGGAGAAGAATAAATTAGGAGAAGGAATGCTGAGTTTTTAGGTTTAGAGGATTTTTAATTAGAGAGTTTGAGAGTAAAAATTTTCTGCATTAGTTAAAAAAAACATACCCAGTGATAGTTATTGGTCCCTGTGCCAGTGGTTAGGAAACTCTGATTTATAGGCTTCTAGCTATTTCTCAAAATAGAAAGATGAGTTCAGAATAATTAAGTACCTCTTAATTATCCTGATAGGGAAGAAAAACCCTTCATCGTAATGGACAATTCCACAATCTATTAATTTGAGCATAACACATAAACAAACACTTGCATGTTCCATAAAACAGTGCCGTGGCATCAGTGGGATACTGAGGAAGAAAAACTAATCAAGACAAATCCCTCAAGCCTTGGCTTCAAAGCTGTAACTAGGGTACACCAAATGAGCCCTTATCCCAGTACACTCTGATTTAGAGAGAAGTGATAGCCTGCAGACGTTTTTAGAAGAAAGGAGCAACTAAGTTTAGCAGCATTTTCCAGAATGGGGGGAGGGAGAATCATTGGAATGAGGAACTTCTAGGTGAGGAAATTCCCTTTACTAATACAGGCTGCCACCATTTTGCTACTTAGAGATGAAGAAAGGCAGATACTGGGTGACTTTTCTAGGCTCAATGGTGGTTTATAAAAGAGATGGGATTTGAATCTATATTTCCTTATAGAGAAAAGCTCTCCATCTATTACACTCTTCTCTCTAATTACTAAGAATAATTAGATTATTTAGCAATGACCAATGGTCACTTCTCCCCTTCAGCTACCCCAAGCTGAGTTCCTCCTTAGCTGATTCTGCCTTCCCAGCGAGAGCCTTTCCAGCAGCAGGTTCTTCATCTCCCTGCCATGAACAAGTGCTCTGAGATGGCTTCTGGGATGTCTCAGGTCCCAAGTGCTGAAACTTTCGCCTGAAGTCACTTTCCCAGCTCTCTCAACATGTGCTGAGGCCATTTTGTAAGACCCTGTCTAGAGCCTTATTTTGTCACCTTATTTTGGCTACTTCTGCTTCCTAGGACAGGGTAACGTAACGTGTTTATGGGATCGAGCGGGTAATTTCATGTATTTTGTTCTCTTCACTAGGTGGTATCTGGGGTCAGAAAGAGCAGGGTCAAATTCAGCTTAAGATGTTGTGAAAACACTGCGAAAATCACTTAGCCTCAGTTTTTTCCAATGTAAATTCAGGATGATAATAGCACAAGCCACTCAGAGTTGTAAGAATCAATGGAAATAATTGTGAAGTGCTTAGAACATTGCCTGGAACATAGTGAGTATTTAATAGATCCACCCATGTTTGTTTCCTTGTTTCCTTCCTTCCTTCCTCCCTTCTTTGTTCCTCCTTCCATCCTTTCCTTCCTTCCCTCCATTATAACTTCCTTCCTTCTTCCCTTTCCTCTCTACTTCTGTCTTTCTCTTCCTTCCTTTCTTCTTTCTCTCTCTCCCTCCCCCCTCCTTCCTTTCATCCATGATGGTTCTGGGAATTGCTAAAATCTGAGGGATTGGTCCAAATACAGTTGGTAACATACCCTCTTCTGGTTTCTCCTAAGGATAAAATTATTTTCCTGCAGCCTACTCACTGATGCTCATTCAAATGAGAAATTTTTGCCATAAAATTATCCCAGTGAGAAAAATGAAAAGCAATAGCCAAATGCTATCTTCTACCCCAGGGAAGATATTGCTCTTTCAAGCATCCATCACTGAGACAAAGATATAAAACTATGTGATTAAGAAAAGACCTTCCATTCCTTTCCCTATAAAAGAAGACTCCCACAAAAAAGCATCCAGGTGGAAAGCCAGCAGGTGGGTGACCCAGTTAATGGACCACTAGGTTAGGAGTCAGGAAAATCTGAATTCAAATGTGACCTCAGACATTTATTAGCTAAGTGACCCTGGATAAATCAATTAACCCATTTGCCCCAACTACAAAGTGGGGATAATGATAGCACCTAGCTCAAAGGATGTCGTGAGGATAAAATGAGGCAATATTTGTAAATCACTTAGCACAGTACCTGGCACATGTTAAGTGCTATAGAAAGCCTGGGTACTAAAGCTTCCATCCTGGCTATTGCTCCACCCTGCTGGCTGCTGGATCACGTTGCTAATTCTGCCACCTGCCTCCATCAGATGTTCTATAGATTTATAGTCTTTTGTATCAAACTCTCCTCTCCTATGATGAGTAGACCTGTGAACTTTGGGACCAGGAGAACAAAGCCATATAATCTTTCCAACTGTCTAAATAAGTTTGAAAATTTTGCTCTGGTTGAATTTAAGTCCAAATGACATAAACTTTGAGGTCTCCATGGTAAAAGGATCAAATTAAAGGGAAGCTGACAGGATGAAGAAAAGAAATTTATCTTTTTTCTCATTGGGATGTTTAGAGGGATCATAATTTGATTTGTTGTTTTCCTACTACTCCACTACCTTTCTTTGAGATGTCAACTGACTTCCCAAAGTACAAAGACCTGCTCTGAGCTTGGTGTCCAAATATGTAATGTGACAGTTTAATGGTATGCTTTTATATATAAAAGCCCACAATCACCAGAAATTACAGCAGTCCGGTGGGGTTTTAGAGTATCTCTAATGAACATCAATGGGAGTGGTACAAGAGTCATTAATTGGTATCTGTTATTGAACAGTAATTACATTGAACACATCTCAGGATATACACAAACTCCTAAGTAATGAATCTACACAAAAAAACACAAAGTAGTTTTTAAAAATTCACAACCCTCACATCATCCAGAATCAATGCTCCATGCAAATGGAACTCACCTCATTTAATAGAATACACATGATCAATTCTGCTATAATCATTGATTCTTGCTACATAGATATTTTTTATCTCAGCTCAGAAATATGTCCAGGATTTCTACTCTTCTCCCTCTGTCAACCTCCTGGTCACTTTTCTAGAATATTAGCCTTAGAAGGGCCACAAAGCACCTATCCCAATTTCATTTCCATAAATTTTGAAACTAAAACCAATAGTTAAAATGCCTTATTTAAATTCACAACACAGATTACTAGGCTGAGAATATCTTTTTTCCTGATTCCCAGTTCTGTATTTTGTTTTGTTTTCCATTGTGCCATGAGTGCTTTATGGCAAAACATCTGCTAATATGAATAATATTACTTAGGAGCCAATAAGCAAAACATTCCCTAATGTTGAAGACAACTACCATGAGAAAGGCAAAACAGTTATAGGAAATTAATTCAACCTCATGGAGTGGGGACATCCCAAAGTGGTGTCCTTAGAGCAATTCCATTTAGGGGAATTAGGGGAAGATAAATGACCAGAAGCTAAGAGAAAGAAAAGAAATGTTCCCATCATCAGTGCCATGCTGACATTTTTACTCTCATTCTCTAAGTCAGGGTCTTGATAAGAAGTATTCTCTGCTGTCAGGGTACCTCAAAATGGAGAATGGGAACCCATGTATAATTCATATATTTATTCAATGTTTATGCTCAAGACATCATTCTGGCACCCAAGGATAAAATAAATAAAATATTGTCAGCATTGAGGGAGCTTACATTATCCCAAGAGATATAGCAAGTAGAGAGTTAAGTGAATAGAAGGAAATTTGAGAAAAATAGCATTAACTGGAGGATCAAGGAATTTCTTTTAATGAGGAGGCCACGAAACTAAGCATTTGAGAAGAAAATAAGAGTGGCAATGGAGGGTAGTGGATAGAGTAGTAGTGGTAGTGTAAGGAAGAGGAGATTTCAGACCTAAGTGGATGACCTTCAGCACCTTTCTATACTTCCAATTTATTGGTAAAATGATAAGGTTGGATTCAGTGATCTCTAATCATTTTACCTTGTGACCTTATGATTCTAAAAAGCTTCTTTTTATTCCATTAAAATAAAATTCAAATAGTATTTGGACCTTGTTGTTTCAAAAATAAAAATATGTATCCCATAAGGCCATCTGAGCAAATCCCCCCTTTGGGGAGGAAAAAATTCCTGCCTTTGTGGACGAAAAATATTGGGAGCCAGAGAGGTTGCACCACATGCCACTGGCTCTTTAGTATCCCATATGGGTCATCTTCCTCTTGCTGTTTTGTTCCTTATGATACAGGTAAAGGCAGCTCCCTATTAGGCTCTCTGAGTTCTAATGCTGCCCTCCTTAAATGTTGCCAGGGGAAAACAGGCCTGAGTTTTATTTTGGTTACTTTCCCCTTAATCCAGGATGATCTCATTGTGGTTCTCTCTAAATATACGCTCCATGCTTTTCTTTAATTGAAAGAATGCAGATGTGTGATGACTGTCCCACTTTGCAAGTCTCTTAGGCCTAGAATCAATGAGAAACTCCAAGGGGCCTCTGAACACACTGTAATTTGTCTTTTCTGGGGCAGACTTATTAAGGTTTAACTCTTTGTAAGTTTTAGTAACAAATGAATTTATGTTTGAGTGACATCGATTAGTTAACGCTAAGGGACTCCATATCTCCCTGACTCAGATGTAAATATAAAAATAGGGATAATGATGGTAATAATTTCAATTATTCAATAAATTCAATAATGATTTCAGCTTCTTTTCATAGGGATAACCTGGAACCATCAAAGATAAATTAAGGTTAACAAAAGAGCACAAGGTAGTGTGTTAGTCTTTCCCTTCTGGCACTTAGATTTATAATGTAAAATTAGATTAAAGTAATGAGTTCAATGCACTAATTCATGTTCTCATACTTAGGGCATAGATCCATTACATAAATCAGCAAGAATTTTCTCAATGAAGGTCAAGAATATTGGATGATTGAGAAGGTCAAAGTGAAAGTCCAATGATAGATAACATATTAAAAACGACTTCAAAACCCCACCACATAGAGTTGACTTCTGGAGCATAGTATGGCCATGAACCTTATCACTGAGACAAGAAATTACAATCATCAATGGGAAGCTGAGGGTTTCCGTGCACTCAATCTTCAAAACTTGTGTTTTGCATGTGCCCCTTTTTCTCCTGTGATAATTAATATCACTATGCTGGGACTGGTTCTCGTTACCTCTCACACTGCATTGATCTTCTGATTGGGCTCCTTGCCTGGAGTTTCTTACCATCCCAATCCATTTTCTTCTATACAGCCAAAGTAATATTCCTAAAGCATGGGCCTGACCATGACATCTCCCACTCCCACTCAATAAACTCCTGTGGCTCCCTGTTTTTCTTTTTCAGAATTAAATATAAAATCCACTATTAGAGGATGAGTTCTTTTGCAACTGAGCTCTTTCATAATTTGCCAGTCTTCTTACATTTTACTCTTCTCTTATTCTATAATTCAGTGACACTGAATTCCTTGTTATCAAAGACGAAACTACATCTTTAGACATTGAAAAGTTTCAATGATTGGCCCCTAAATTCTCTCTTTATTTACATCTGCCTCCTGCCTTCCTTTAAATTGCAATAAAATCCCAATTTCTGTCAGAAATTGTTCCCCTCTCCCTTAAATGAGAAATTCTCTCTCATTTATTCCATATATCTTATTTGTGTATAGGTGTGTACATGTGATTACCTTCATTAGATTGTAACCTCTCTGGGAATAGGGGCTGTTCATTATAGTTGTTTTGTTTTGATCCTTTTTGCATACCAAATAATTAGTATTGTATCTGGTTCCCATAGATCTTTAGTATGCTACAATTAACAAGAAAATAATGACTTGTTCATTTTTAGGAAACTATACAACTCTTAATGTAATTCTTTTTTCAAAAGGAAAAAAAAATTAGTCTCTAATTTGTGAATGGCCTGAAATCTTTATTTTCTTGAAGCACAAAAAGTAGGGACGACATACACACACACACACACACACATACACACACACACACCAACATACATAAAATTCATTTCCCTTTCCTTTACACATACCACTAGATGGATTATGTGGATTTATTTTTGCATTTTCACTTCATATGAATTATTTTGGAAGAAATTAGTTATGCATAAGGGATAGATTAATCTAGGGGATGGGATGGAGGATTGGAAAAAGGGATGTTCTTTCATAAAATTGCAAATGGGTATTTCTTTTCAGAAGAGTTAGTAAATCATACAGTTTTCTCATTTCCAGATCTGTCTCTTCAAAATACAACTATTATACGTATAGTTTTAGTATGGTCCTACTATTTCAAGCTGATATTCTACAGAATTCTGTTCATCAGGAAGCTCAGGAGCTACACAGCTTATGAATTTTACTGGTGGTCTAGGATCTCCCTGAGAGTAAAGTGATTATTCTTCCTTCATCCAGCAGTTGTCACCAGAGTATGGTGGTAGGAAATGATTATCTACTTTCTTTTTCCTTCATTCTTCTGCTATCTATTAACAATCCCTGAATTTTCATGTGCACAGAGGGAGTCATATATGGTCTGTCTGTTCCTCACTCAAGAGGGAGTTTTGAAATAAGAATATTTTATAAACATCAACTCGTCTAAATGAAAAATAGAAACATAGACCCTTAGCAGGAAGGTTATTATATTACTTTACAAGTGAGGAAATTTATCAAATGAGTACTAAATAAAGCACACTATGCTAAGGTCCAGGAATTCAAAATAGATACAACCCTGATCTTTCTCTTTGGGAGGAAGAGAAGGAAAGACAAAAGCCACTTAGAGTGGCTTTTCCAAGATCCTACTGTTCCTTACAAGAAGAATTCAAATTAGAACCCAGGCGACCTGCCTCCCATCTCAGTCTCCCCCATGACATCACACTCAATATTTATATACTTTGATTTGACTCAACTTGGAAACCATAATTGCTAAAAGAAAATGTAGTCATCATGATGATATACCTCATTTTGCAAATAAGAAAACTGAAGTCCAAAGTCATAAAAGAGATTTGTCCAGGGTTACTTAGCTAGTTAATATGGCTAAGGAGGGAGGAAGAATTCAAACCCAGATCTCTTCAGTGATCATTCAATATTCTCCCTTTCACCATGAGTGGTATTTATACCTCATAATCTCTAAACAACTAATAGAAAAGATGCTCATTATATCTTTAGAAAATAGTTAAATATAAGAATTAAAAAGTACGTAAGAAAAATTGCTAGATAATGTGTAACCAGCCTAAGTCAGAATGGTATAAAAAACTTCATTCAGAAAATGTCCATATGAGAGGTAATGAGTTGGCCATGTATCAGTCAATTAGTCAATCAATGGCTTTGATGCTATTCCTATGACTATATTTACATAATAATTTTAAAGCAAACAATTTAGGCAGTGAGTGCTGTAATAATCCTATATTCCAAGAAATGAAAAGTATCCTAGAACAATGCATTCTGATTATCACTTTCTAGAATGAATGACTATGACTATTGCTAAAATCTTGCCTATTAAGACTTGCTGTCTTGGGAAAGGGGTGGGAGAAGAGAGGGAGAAAACAAATGGAACCCAAGGTTTTGTAAAGGTGAAAGCTGAAAATACCCTTGCATGTATTTTGAAAATAAAAGGCTCTTATTAAAATAAAAAATAAAAATAAATGTAAATTGAAATGACCAAAAAGATATATCGGTCCTCTTGAGATGCTATTTAATGGAATATGTGCTAATATTAAAAAAACCCCACAAATCTCTCTCTGATGCCCTAAGCTTTTATATATAAAGGCATAACTTGTGGAACAGAAGGTAAAGTGTATTTTTTCCAAAGATGCCTCCAGTTACTAGTGCAACTGAGATTTTGACCAAAATATAGCCAAACATGAATTATGAAATTTTGAAACATGCTACTGTAAATGTTCAGTGAACTTGTGGGCATATGAATGTTCAGGACCTCAGGAGGACTGATGTAACCTTTTGGTTATTTCAATATCAAATTAAAATTCTCTGAATGGCAAGACTATGACGATGACCACAATTAGCTGAAATTAAAAACTTGTCGTATGGGTACTGTGTAAAAACAGGGAACATAATTAAGAATAATATAGTATTAAATGATAATCATCACATAGCTATTTTGACTTTGCCCTTTATCACAAGTCTAATGTTAATTTTCTCATCTGCAACCCACGAAAGAGGATTAGTTGATCTCTGTGATTTCTCTCAGCTTTAAAACCTATGATCCTATGAACTTCCTGTCATATTACAATCTTTGCTATTCTCTATAATTAATTCAACATGATATTTAAGGATCTCAATTTCCTTTAAGTTTATATAACCATGTCTTGAATAAGACATAATACATAAAGCTAATATGGTCCTTGAAGATTTGCACTTCATGGTAACTTGCATTTTAATTGCTCAATTCCATTGAAAAACAACTTATCAAATGAGTATTAAATAAAGCACACCATGCTAAGGACCAGGAATCCAAAATAGATACAACCCAGATCTTTCTCTTTGGGAGGAAGAGAAGAAGGAAAGACAAATGCACTTTTTAATTGAGCCTGAACATCCATTGCAGAATTTCTCTAGGAATCACTTTAAGTCATCTGAATTTTTCTCTTGCTATTTATGCTGTTCAGGCAGTGCTATTTTCTTTATATCCACTTTTGTTTTGAATGATTGATCTTGGACAGTTAAACTTATTATTCTGTATTCCAAATTCCATTTTCTGTAAAGCTAGATCTACTTATGCTCTTGGTGACCCACCATCAATAAAGAGGATATTAACTTAATAATGAAACATATTTCGGTTTCCATTCATAAAGCTGGAAGGCAACTTGTCCTTGTCTTTTTCATCAGATTGATAGCCATCATTCTAACCTTGTTTGACTCACTGCATATTTGAAGGGAAAGGAAATAGGGACATAGAAAATGATGTAGTCTACCTCACGAGTCAGACAGTGGTTTACATGTTTTTATGGCTTGCCTTTTGATTTTAAAATTATGTTTCGAATTCTTTTTCATAGAATCAGCCCTGTCTGGATAGGCTGCTACAACACCTTGGCTATTGCCTGGGACCACCAGCTGTGATCGTCCACCCCTATAATTCCATACTGTTTGTCAAACTAGTTTTTTTTAAATGGTATGGTAACTGGATCTGTGGTTTTAGTGGTTAACTGAAGTAAGCTAAGTTAATTCCCTCTCCCAAAAGAATTCAGCAAGCTTTTGGGGACTTAGAGTATCTTATGGAGAGACAAAGACTGCCAAATTCTTAAGGAGCATCACTCATTGGACCGATCCTGGAGAGCGTTTTTAAGGCTTAAGTTCATACCTTTGGGACTGTATACAAAGCAGACAGGCTACTGGATTAGTAATAAAAGGAAGGTAATTTAGGTCTCTTTTTAACATATTTATATTTAACACATTCATATTCACCATTCAACAAGCACTTATTAAGTACTATGTTCCAATTATTGTTACCCCTTGTAATTATCTAGCACTGTGCAAGATGCTAGGGGTACAAAGGCCAAAATGAACAATTCCATGGCCACAGGTGCTTTACATTCATTCAAGGGAAATAAAAGTAAGTTCTCTTGAGATGGGCGCTAGTAACTGGGGGCATCAGGGCAACCCAGAACACTTGAACTAATCTTGACAGGAGGGAGGGATTATTAAATCTGGGAGGAGGCAGAGCACTCCAGGCAATGAGCAGTACCATGTAAGGGAGAAGTGGGAGACATGCCAGGGACAACTAGATTAGTTTGGCTAGAGTATTGAGGGTGTGAAAGGGAATACTGTGTAACAATTATGGCAGGATAGTTGATAAATTGTGAGGTGTTTTAAATGCCACATGGAATATATTTTATTTCAGAAAAAGTAGAAAATCACAGTAGTTTCTTAAGAAAGGGAATGAAATTATTAGCCATAGGCTTTAGGGAGATCATTTTGGCAATGGTGTGGAGGATCAATGGGAATGGAGAGAAACTCAGACAGAGAAACAACCAAGGAGATTGTGGCAGTGATGTAAAGTGGTTAGGTGGGTGGCTCTCTGAGAGCAGACATGAAAGTGGGGAGAGAGACATTATGAAGGTAGAATTCTTATATTTGTCAAAGCACTGATGGGAGAGAAACATCAAGGTGACTTTGAGGGTGTGAACTCAGAAGTTGGGAAGAAGGAAGATAAAGAAGAGGAAATAAGTTGTGATCATGGTGAGTTTAGTGTATTTGTGGGTCATTCAGTTCAACATGTCCAGTTGGCACATATTAATATTCAATGCCTGTCTCTAGATGGGTGTACTCATAGGGAACTGGAGCCTATAAGAGATAGTAGGAATGGAGGTGTAGAAGTTTGGGTTATGTGCACAGAGGTGGCTCTTGAACCCCAAGAATGTGCTATTCCCCAAAATATGGAACAAAAGAGTGGACATTCACAGAATGGAAGAAGGCAAAGAGCAGGTAGTTTAATCAAAGATAGATCAATAAAGATGTCCTGTGGCTTAATAGATATAACATAAAATTTGAAGTCAAGAGATAACGGTTTCCAACTGGGCTCTGATGCTTAATAGTTGTGGGAATAAAGACAAGTCCTTTCAGTTTTCTGAGCTTCTGTTTTCTAACATGAAAAATGGGGATAGTAAAATTTATACTACTGATCTCATGGGTTCATTTTTGAGGAAAGCAATCTGGAAACCTTACATGAGATATACAGTATTTACTAGTGATAGTATATAAAGGGAAATTAATTTATAGGATTTTCTATCTATCTTAGGTAAGGATTCTCTAATCTACCTTTGTCCTTTTCTTGGTCTCCCCCCTTTTCCCTGCTCTATTTATCCTTTTGTTCCTTTTTTTTGATGTTCAGACATTGATTCTCTTCAAACTTAGCTTCATGATCTTTGCCTTAATCTTTATTATGAGTGACCTATGATCAGAGCTTGACCCTGCTACTTATTTTCAACGTGACCCTGAAACAGTCACTTTAGAGCTCAAAACCTAAGTGTCCTCACTTCTAAAATGAGAAGCTAACCAGATTAGATGATTTCAAAGAGCCTTTTCAAATTCTAAATTTCATGATTCAAAAAAGAATAAAGTATCCCCTCAAAGCAGCTCTTTTTACAACAATAAAATACAGGACTGGAAATTAAAGGTGTTTCTCAGCTGGGGAATGACTGAGCAGATTGGGTATAGGAAGGTAGAGGAACGTTGTTGAGCCAATGAATAAAGGGATAATGAGAAACTGAGTGAAGGAATGAAACAGAATCATGAGAATACTCTATACAATAACCACACAGCAACTTTAATCAACACAACTCTGATCAACAACCAGCCACAATTTCAGACTGACTTTGACCAATGCTATCTTTCTCCTGACACAAAGGAGATGCACTCAGCATTTAGAATGAGACATGAATTTTAGATATAACTACTGAGGGACTTGTTTTGCTGGGCTTGTATTATTTGTTACAAGAGTTTTAATTTTCTCTCCTCCCCCCCCCCATTCCTACTCAATGGATCAGAACTGGAAGAAGAGAAAATAAACATTCGCTAATTAACAAAAAAAAAATCACCCTATCCATTAGCCAATTCAGATTAGATTGGGAGGATTCCCTTCAGCACTGCTGAGGGAAAATCTACTAAAATTCATTTTTATTTTGAACTATACGACTGATCTAATCTGCACATAACCAAGTTACTGTTACTATTTCCCTTGGTTTCCTTGGGAGATGGCTGTGGCTCCCCATGAACATTGTAATTTCTACAAGAATGTGTGATAGCCTGGGTCCAAAAAAGGCTGCAAAGCATGGCCTATTCCCTGCCTTAGGAAAACAGCTGTTTGGTACCTCCTGGGGAGGTCTAATTAAATTAGTATGCAAATTCTGTCTTAGGTTGCTTTTCTCCCTCTCACCTACGCCCAATGACTTTAATTGGAATTAAATATTTTAGCCAAGCTATTCCACACTTTTTTCTCTTTTCTTTTTTATTACATTTTCTCTTTTCCCTTCCATTGATAAGGATGAGATAGCAGCATATTTAGCAAAAAAGAGTCTCTAAGGGATAAGTTCTCATTTTACCATATGCAAAGCATACTGGTTCATTTTATTTGTTCTTAAATGGACCTTCATAACAAAATGACAGTCTTCCCTTCCTTAACCTCACTCTCTCTACCCTCCTGCATTGCTGCCTGTGATTGATAGCTATTAAATTAGGTTTTACCCCTCCAGTTTGGTCTGGATTAAATACATTTATAGCACGGCATGACACAGTGAGACAAAGAACAAGTGCCAATTACTTTGTCATTTCTGGTCTTCATAGTTAATTGTCATTTAAGCATTCAAATAAAAAGAAGTTGGAAGATGGAAGAAACGAAAACAGAATGAACTGAATCCAAACCCAATCATAGTTCAACACTTCAAATTTGCCAATATGAAATCACATTTCTTTTAATGTGAAGTAATATCTTCCACAGCCACAAAAGAAGAGTGAAAACTTTCAGAGCAAATTGTTGTCAAGTTGGTTCAGTTGTCCAAGTTTTTGCAATTCTATTTGGTGTTTTATGGGAAAAAATACTAGAGAAGTTTGCTACTTTCTCTTCATTTTACATATGAGGCAAAAGACTTATCCGGGTCAACATAGTTAGCAAGATCTGAGATTGGAAATTTTTCTTTTTATAACTTTATTTAGTTTCAATACACGTTGATTTATGAATAATATTGGGAAAGAAAAAACAGAGAAAAATGGAAACTCATTGGAAAGATTAAAAAAAAACAGAAAAAGGAAGGGAACATAGCAAATGTTGACTTACATTCAATTGCCATAGTTCTTTTTTTGTCCAAACTCTTATCAGAATTGTTTTGGATCACTGAATCATTGAGAAGAACCAAGCCTTTCACAGTTGATCATGGCACATTTTTGCTGTTATTGTGTAAAATGTATTCTTAGTTCTGCTTGTTTCACTCAAACATCAGTTCATGTAAATCTTCCCAGGCCATTCTAAAATGCTTGTTCATAACTTTTATACAATATTATTACATTACCTTCATAACCATAATTTGTTCAACCATTCCCCAATTGATGATCATCTATCTTCGCATTTTTCAATTCTTTGCTACCACAAAAAGAACTGCTACAAACATTTTTGGACATGTGGGTCCTTTTCCCTCTTTTATGATCTTTTTACGATGCAGAGCCAGTAAAGACACTGCTGGGACAAAGGTTATGCAGTTTGTTATTCCTTTGGGTATAGTTCCAGATTGCTCTTCAGAATGGTTGGATCCATTCATAGTTCCCCCAACAATGTATCAGCACCCCAGTTTTCCCAATCCTCTCCAACATACATTATTAATTTTTCCTGTCATCTTAGCCAATCTGAGAGGTATGAGGTGGTACCTTAGAACATTTTTTTCATGATTATAATTGGTTTTAATTTTGTCATTTGAAAATTGTTTGTTTATATCCTTTGACCATTTATGAAACTGGATTTTAACTCAGGTCCTCCTGACTCCAGGACCAGGGCTCCAGCCACTGTGCCATCCAGAAACTCTCAGAACCTATAAAATCCATAAAACATTGGCTGAGACTGCACCACGAGAACAAGTCCAGGCTGCTCTTAGAATACCCTCTCTTGTTTCCCCAAACAGCACTCTAGAGCTAGAGGAATGGTTCAGGTCATTACCCTCTGCCAGGTACTCCTATGTCCTGCTTAGCAATCAGCCTTTCTGTGATGGCACTTTGTATTCAAATCAATTACTCTGAATGACCTGGGATTTAGAAATATTGTGGGAGGGAAAGAGAAAATAGATACACATACAGAAGTTAGAACCCAGGACCGTGGACTTTATCATGGTATGGCTACATATGTGAAATAAGCCAGTATTTATCCCCCGTGACTGCATGGGGTCTTTTTTCAGCATCTATATCAGTATTATTTTTTCTGGAACTGTGATGTTCATCTACGTCAGGAAGCGACTATGCTAGGATAGAAACTCTTTATGCAACTGGAGGTCAGTAACTTAATGTCATAGAGATAGTATTTTGAAAGTAAGTGTATTGTAGAGGGCTACACTGTTTGTGCAGTTCTGACTCTAAGATGCATGTGAGTATATGTATATTAAATGTGTTTAAAGCCAAGAAGCTACTATGAAGCATGGGATGATTTATGTGTGTAGTTAACATTGGCAGATAATACCATGGAGGCTCCATATCACAAGCCTGTCTTACACTGTGCTCTCAATTGGTCTGCTCATGTCCACATACAAATTCCTAATTGGCTCCAAATGCAGGAACATATTACCTGTACCCCTTAACACAGGTCTAGGACAGGGTAAATGTTTAATAAGATTCCTTATATAACATGCTCATAATAAATTTTTCTTGAAAGGATGAATCAATGCTTGTTGACTTGGGAGGAAAAATTGTCAACTCCAAAGTCAAATTCTTATCCTTTGTGCCCAGGTATTTCATATAACCCCAGTAACCACTGCATTATACATTTTCAAATTTTTACTGTCACTTTGTTCTACGTGATCTCTTAGATTCTCACATCTCACCCTAGTATTGTATCCAATTCAATATTGTGCTTGTAATTTGAGAAGAATATTAATCAATCTTGAGAATGAAAAGAGAAAGGCCTGGAGTGTAAAAAGCCTGCAGTCTATGCCACACAGGAACAGTTTTAGGCAACTGGAGAAACATAACCTAAAGAAAATAAGATTTAAGAAATATGGTAACTGTTTTCAAAAATTTAAAAGTGCTATCTCATGGGGGAATTAGCTTTTATCTTTTGTGGTACAGAATGTAGAACTAAGAGCAATGCATAGAAATTGCAAAGAGTCAAATTTAAGCTTGATTTTAGGGGAAAAGAACAAAAATTCTGGGTCTGTCTGCACATGGATTAGACTCATGTCTAATTCATTCCTGGATATCTTCAAGCAAAATGGATGTTAAGAGGGAGATATAGAAATAGGGATTTTTCTCTTGTATAGTCTCCCGGTCCATTGTGGTCATTCCCATTTGTCAAAAATTTTGGGACTTTTCACAGAAGTCTAACACTTCTCGAGTTGCACAGCTGTGTGGGTATCAAAAGATTAGCCATAGTGTCTTTGGTTTAGAATGTCAACAAGAAAAGATTAAGCAGAGTGAGCAAGCAAATGACACTTAAGGTTTCTATAACCCCCAATACAAAGAATGACATTGTCCTTGAAAGAGCTTGATGTAATCAGAGACCTTTGGAAATTTCTGAACCTCCCTCATTGCCTTAAAGGTACATTGCTCCTAACAACACTGAATTCAGACTCTTTACAAGGAGATTGATCTCCCTTTCTCCTTTCTCCCAAATGACAACCCAACAGAACAAAGGCTTAATATACGTTCTTCAGTACCTATTAAGTGATAAGATGTTTGGGCAACTGCATTTAATTGAGGGTCATAGAAATCTTCCAAGAGCTAAGATAGGAATGGAAAGAAATTTAGCATGTTACTTTAGTTTCAATCGATGTGATCTTCATTGCTATGGGATTGGTCAAATGTAGCTGGCAATGATGATAATCCAAAGAGAGAAGAAAAGCTCAGAATAAATCCTCAGAATGACCCTCCTGATACAGGTTGAAATTAAGTTGTCTACACGTCTGAGACTTAGAAACATAGCTACAACTCTGATTTCCTTCCTAACCTTATTGAGAGAGTCCCCAAAGGTCACCATTTGTCAAAAAATAATGGTAATAGAAATTCCTTCAGTTTTGACATTATCAGAGAATGCAATTTAACTTTACATGAGCTATATGACCTTCACAAGAATCACATTTCCTTATATGACTATAATTCCAGTGATGTTTCTTGGCACTAGATTGGTGACCACATCACACACCATGAAGGTTATTACTTACAAAATGCCCTGAGAAAAGGATGATGAAAAAATAATGGCTTAATTAGCTGTTCATAACACTGGGCATCTCAGGATTAAAAAAATAAAGATAGTATGAAATCAAAATGAAATTAAAAAAAAGATTTGAGAAAAGGTATTTTAGTGAAAATATGGTAATAGTTCTTAAAGCACAATTGATTAAGCAATAAATGTTCCTAGGGGATATCAGTTTATCTTTCCTTCTTGTTAATTTTGTGCTGTCACTTGTATAAATTAAGAGGTTTTTTTAGTTTATTTGTTCTTCTTTTTCCCTAACCATATAATATTTGGGAATTTGGCTGTTGAGGTAAGGGAGAAGAAAATGGTAAATCTCTGCTTCACAGGCTTTTGCAAATTATACTGAATCACTTTTCCAACATTCATCACATTAGGTATGGGAAGAGGGAAGAAAGTTTTTGTTCTGTTTCCTGATTTAATATGAATTTATGGCAGTGGTAGATTTAAAGGTTTTTTTTTTTTTTAGCATTTCTCCATTCATTCAGTCCAGATTGGGGAATAAAGTCATTAAATACTAGCTCTTTCTGGATAAAGCCATAGAATTAGAGATTCTAAGAACATGAAGATCATCTAGTCCAAAGCTTCTTAAAGTGAGAATCACAACCCCATATAGGGTCTTGCAACTAAATGCAGGGATTATGAAATTACATTTCATCATCAACAAATGTTGAATTTGTATACCTATAATATATATATATATATATATATATATATATATATATATATATATATATATATATATATACACATACACAGTTGCATAAAATTTTCTATGATTAAAAAGGATTGTGAATGGGAAAAGTTTAAGAAGCCCTGATGAAGAGGTGGAATTGTTTGCCAAAACCCATATAGGCTGGATCTGAACCCAGGATTTTTGAATCCAGAACCAGTGTTTTTTGTTTGTTTGTTTGTTTGTTTTGTTTTGTTTTCATTGTACTGCAGTGCTAGTTCAGCTTGAAACAAGTCTAATATAGTTATTAGGGAATTAATGGTCTGAATTGAGCGTTCAGCAATAATTTGGCAATTACCCTATTCATTCAATCCAGCCAACACTTATTAAGTATCTTCTATGTGCCAGCCACCGTGCCAAGGGCTCGATAAAAACAAAGCCAGACCTTCCCCTCAAGGAACTCACAATCTAGTGCTGAGAAACATCACATAAGAGGAGGCAGGGAAATGAGATGGTAGAGGATCAAGGGATACCAGACTCATGGACATCTTGGTGCATGGAGTTGACAGGCAGAGCAATTGCTGCAAAGTGAATTATCATTTCAACATACTTAAGTGTTTAACAGTTAGTAGTTTGAATCTTCCTGAAGACTTAGAAAACTGACTGCCCAAGCTGTTAGTCATGTAAAAATTAGGGAAGAGGTAAAAGACAAAAATTAAAAATTGTCATCACCAAATTCTCATTCTTCCAATTTTATAAGTACTCCAACCAGTAATATGATATTTGGAAAAAGGAAATGAAATAGAACTGAATAAGTACATTTAAGACTGATGTCTTAATAAGACTAGCGTCAAAGAAATTCAACTGTGATTAATGCTAAGGAAAACACTCAAAGTCAGTTGTTTGATTGTTAAGGTATTTTGGATCAAGGGGAAGACCCAAGAAGGGCTAGGACCATTGCTGGAGGACAGAACTAATGAACTTTCATCTCCTTTCTTCCTTCCTCATCAAAGGTATGATCATCCCTTGGTTTGAAAGGCTACAAGAAAGTTTAATAGGATTTGGAAATTCAAAGCAATGTACAGAAGGTGAAGAGATTGCTTAACAGTCCTTAATGAGCTCCTCATCAGTCAAGATAAACTATCATGGGGTAATGACAATCTGATGGTACATGGTTGGGATTTCTGAAAAATCCTGCAAAATGGAAGTAATGCTATTGGATTGGAGATCTATAAATGTGGTGAGCTTTGCAAAAAAAAAAAAGAAGAGTTTTGTTCTAGCTCTGTCACCAAACATGTCACTGAAGTCTGTAGAGATCAATATTTTTACCTCCTTGATTCTCTCTTGCCTCCTATGTAGATGGAACAGGATAAACCCTAAGCTTTCTTCCAGTGCTGACACTATAAGTTAACCAGATTGTGAACCATTTAAGGGGATAATAAAAATAGTGAACACTTGTTGCTGAGTTATGTCTGACTCCTCCTGACCCCATTTCGGTTTCCTTGGCAGAGTTTCTAGTATGGTTTGATATTTTACTCAACTCATTTTACAAATAAAACAAACAAATAACAATAACAAAATCAGAAGTATATAGGGTATAACAACTTGTCCAGTTCACACAGCTAGTAATTGTCTGAGGCTGGAGTTGAACTTGGATCTTCCTGATTCCAAAGCCAGAGCTCTATCTAGAGTCCTTTACTCTCCTCTCCTTTCTCATCTAGCTTCATTACTCCCAAAGTCCTTTCATTGAGTCCATACTTCGGGAAGCTCATTATTATTAGGATTGTCTCATCATCCTAGAAAAAAATATAGCATCTTTGGATCCTATCGGAGCTCTCAGCCTCTCTGTTTGAATAATGGCACCCTGAATGCCAAACCTTTATTTAAAGAGAGGAATGTCAGCTTCAGAAAAGAACAAAACACAACCACATATTGTTTTTTAATTACATGTGAATTTGTTTTATTGTCAAGCACCTCATAGGCGCAAAGCAATACAAAACCAAAATGAAAGATTGTTTCTACCTGAAAATAGCCGATGGTTTCTTGCTGGGAAGGGTTAGAAGAATAAGGAATTCTATTATTTCTGAGTAAAATATACTACATATTCGGAATTATTCTAGAAATGTAACTATTAAATTAAGTGTATTTCTAACAGAAAAAAATTTTTCATATAATGTGAAGGAAAGTTTTCTGGTGAGACACTTATAAGTATTAACTATTTTAATCAAGTCATCCTCTGACAGGGAAAATAATTACTATTTTAAAAAAAAACATACTATACACCATTAAAAACTAGCTTGAGGTTACAGCGATGAGCTACATTTGAAAAGGCACGACATTGTTCTGGGCTTCAAACATGCTCGTCCTGTCTGCTTTATTCCATATTCTCATTTATTGTCTTCTGACACTTGCATTCAACCTTGGAGGCAACACCCAGAAGTCAAGAGCCTTAGACCACATGCAATCAAAAAAGAATGGGGAAAGACAGGATTTTAAAGGCTTGAAGCAATTATTTTTGGTGTTTGTCTCTGTAGAACACATGCTTCCTTGCCTACTTGTCTGAATTCTTCAGTGACTAGATTATATATGCTGTTTGCCTTGTCTGATGGGTGAGAAAAAAATATCTCCTTTGGCTGGAAAGAGAAGTTGTCATCAGTGTTACTCTAGGCAAGCTCTTGCTAACATATGCTCACTTTGGATGAAAACTAAGTCTCTAAGAATGAGTGTGTATGAGTGTGTGTGTGTGTATGTATGTATGTGATCTATTTTCACGTGTATATGGAAAGCTGTCTTGTGTTGTATTTATTAGAGACATATTTTCTACATTGTCAGAGACCAGAAGGTTTAGCTTTGGTTCAGTCTTCATAATGTTGAGCAACAGAGTCAGGTCAAGATCAAGAATACATCTTTAAGGCATAGTGCTGATCATAATGATCTAGAGATCACAATGGTGGCTTGCACAGAACTAAAGCCTTCGGTCACTCAGTATGCAATGGAGAAAAAGGAAGGACCCTGACACCATTGAGGGAAATAGAAATGGTGGATGCACAGAAATTAATCCATCATGAGAAAAGATACTGGGAATTTATACTGTAAACAGATACTGGCAGATATACAATATATGAAGCTATGAAGACATATTTCAATTAGACCCTAACTCAAGGGCTAAAAGCCACAATTTGGATGTCATTTTTTTTGCTGAGGCAATTGGGGTTAAGTGACTTGCCCAGAGTCACACAGTCAGGAAGTGTTAAGTGTCTGAGACCAGATTTAAACAGGCCCCCTTATAAGGGGAGAAGTGTCGTTTTTTGCCTAGTTAGATGAAGATGGAAAGAGCAAAGCCTGGGGGACTGATTCAGATGCTGTGTTCATATAAATATGAGTACCAATAGAGTTTAACATAAATATTTTGAAATGGCACATGGCAAGATTTTGTTCTTGTTGTCCCACACATTCCCACAGGAATCCTGAGTCATACAGCTTCAAATGAGGAGACTACCCAGGATGTCTAGTTACATTCTGTGAAGAGCAGAATCAATGAGCCTTTATTGTGTAGTATTTACAATCGGACTTCTGGAGCAAGGAGGTTTTATTCTGAGAAATCTGGCTGACTTATGACTATTCTGACACAACAAAGTCTTTCTACCAAAAACCCAAACAAGCCTCTTTACAAAGAAGATGCTTTCTCTGAAAATCAGATGATTAATCATTAGCAGAAAAGACAAATCCCTTAACTCTGGCAGCATCATGCTAATGGTGACCAACTGAATTTGACCAGCTTGTTTATCTCTTTCTGGTAAATGTGTATATAATTATAGTTTTGTGCACTGTCAGAAAACCTTAAAGTTCATTTAAAAATTATTTTAAACAAAATAGAGGTTCTTTCATTTGGCTACAGACTCCTTTATTACCATTCAGAATTAAGCATAGATTAGTCTTTAACTATAGGTTGAGCTCTGCAAATACAACTCTGAATTTCAATTTGCCATCAGCTACTCATCAGGGCCAAATGATGCATTTAAAAACTTTTACTTCTTAAAAAAGTTTTCATTATAATCTTGGGGAGTAAATCAGGAACATCTTGCTAATGAATATCGATGCCATTGCTTTTAGTCCCGGTTCTGCTCATTATGAGGAAAGATGTATATCTAGCACAAATCTGCCAACTCCAATATTTGCAGAAATTATACTGGGGGATAGTAATATAAGGGGTGGGTTTCCTTATATGTTGTCAGAAAAAAAGAAGAAACTTGCTTGGTCTCAAATGCAAATCTGGAGGGAGAAAAAACATGGCAATGAACGTTGTGACAAGGGACTGAAATTGGATCTTTGGTTTTGCCAAATCTGGGCTTAAAACTTTTCTTCCTTTACAAAATGAGGAGAGATATTCCTGTAGTATCTATTTCATGTTGTAAATGTGGCAAAAATTATTTTATAATTTGAATTATAAATCTATGTATGCCTTACACTAATTATTTCAATACATAGAACAGGACTTCTCATTTTAAAGAAAGATGCAGGAAATAAAGGGGAATTCTTCCGACCCTGACTCTCCATGTTACCATTATATCAGGTTGAGTTGATTACCCAGCAACAACTCAGGTCTATGAGGGAGACCAGCTAGCCTTCCAATGGTCTTCCCTGTCACCACAACTTCTTCTAAGAGTTCTAAATTCTTATTAATTTGTCCCTTAGTCCATAGTTTTCTCTTACAATACTATATTCTAATTTACTCTGTTCATGCGTGGTTTTCACTTTCTTCCACTGATTTGAAATTTCCTATATATAATTCCCTTCTGATTCCCAGCAGCTCAGAGATGCTACACGTGAAACTGGGTCTTGATGCCCTCTACTTACCAATCCCATATTTGCCACTTTGGTTTGGCAGCTCCAGCAGCAAAATAGAGGTAGGAAAAAAAAGGAGGAAAATCTTAATGGTATTTGAAAAAAAAATATAACAATGAGGAAGAATGATGGTAAAAGATAAATCTTGGAAAAAGATTGAAAGTAGGCTAAAAATGAACAAGGTTCATTATTTCTTATAGCAGAGTAGTATTCTACCACAATCATATACCACAACTTCTTTAGCCATTGTCCAATTGACAGGCATCCTTGCAATTTCCAAAAACATGGATAGACTTGTAGGAAATAATGAAGAGTGAAATGAGAAGAATCAACCAAATATTGTATACAGGAACAACAATATTGTTTTAAGAACAACTTTGAGTGACTAAATCATTTTTGGCTATTATAAATGTCTAACTTAGCTACAAATGACATATGAAGACACTGTATACATCCAGGAAAAGAATTAATAAGTCAAAGAGTGTAAAGAATAGTTTGACATATGTATTTCTCTCTAATGGTGACCATCTCTAGATCTCTAGGATGGGTAGGGAAAAAAAAAAGATCATAAAAGCTGCACGTTAAATTTATTATATATGTAGAAGGAATAGCGAATTGTACCCAAAACAATTTCAGTTTCATGTATAATAATGTTATTTTTTTTCCTATTCTACTATCTTTCTTTGTAAGTTCAGAATAAAATAAAATTGAAAGATGAACAAAACAGAAACAAAACTGAAATGACTTTTGTATTTCTAAGGTAGCAAGGAACTTCATAAAAACATTTTAAACTGATCTCAGAAGAAAGCTGGAAAAGAAAAAAAAATATACAAAGTACAACACGGAATTCAGAAAATGCAGAACAGATAACATGGTCAAGGAGAAGAAAAAGATAACATGAAGATTCATGTCCCCATTATCAAATTTGGAAACAAATTATATGAAAGATTAAATTGGGCAGCAAACCACAAACTTTTTAAAGAAGTTGCTAGGTGATATCTATATTATTGACACTTTCCATAGGACTTTACTGAGAATCCTGAGATATAAGCTCTCATTTTATTTTTCTTACACTCATTTACAAAACCTATCATGTACTTCAACTTCTTTAGGACTCAAGTCTCCTCATGTGCAAAATGAGGGCTATGACCAGATGATCCCAAAAGTCTGTTCCAGCTTTAAAATCCAGTCCCTGTGATCTAATAAAGGACTCAGTTATAATATGTTAACCAGAAATTTGTACCTATTTTATACTCTCGTTGATCTAATTGGAAAAATCAAAATCATATCGGCAATAGGGAAGGAAAAGGAAACTTCTATGCAACCTTATTAACAGTAACAGCTACTCAGAAGGGCTTAGCCATCCCCAAACAAATGAAACTAGGAGCGGTCAGGACTTCTTTTATTTCTAATGAAGAAAGAGAACCAAAGGATTTCACCACTGCTGATCAATCCCCAATTCTCTTGCAAATAGAAGAAATTCTCACCAGCGTCATGTTTAACCACATCAATACATATCTTTAATTGTATTCTGGTTGGAAACAAGTTGGATTGCCTCCAAGGTGAATAATTTTCAAATGCGTCCATTTTTTCCCATTGGATAAGAAAACAAAGACACCAAATTCCAATCTGTTTCATATTCACTGACCGGGAGAAAACACTTAATTCAGCAGAACATTACACTATTTACAATGTGCTCAATGAAATTGGAATTAATTCCACTTATATTGACTTTGGGGAAGAAATGTACTGCAATCATAAAATACAAGTTAGAATGTTCAACAACCCATAATGAATATATTGTTTCAGGTAAGTTAAACAAGGACAGCAAAGCTCCTGAAGCTATTCTACATCATGTTGCAATCAATTGAGAAATGGGACTTCGTGATTGGTGGTGAGTAATTGATACAACCCTCTACACTGAATTTATAAAAGATGCTCAAAAAATACAAAATAAAATGCTGAGGATGTAGTTGCTTTTGTTCAGTAGGAGATGAAATTTTCTTTCTTTCTTTCTTTAGCTTTTTTTTTTGAGATGAAATTTTCAAAATGATTTTCTGATGAATCCTGATGCCATGTTAATATTCCTAAAGAATATCTTTAATTATCTCACCAATCCTGGGTCAAAAACCATCAAAATTTCCCCATTTTCTGTTGGACAAAGTCCTAAATTCTTGATCTATTATTAAACTACTTTCACAATATAAAACTAACAACTCTTTTTTTTTATCTTTGTCACCCACTACATTAATTGCTACTTTCCAAATAAATCCTGTTTCTATACTTTTATTCACCTTTCTCCTTTGCCACTTATCTCTCTCTGAAACCTTCTCTGATACCCTTATTTGAATAGAATTTCTCTCCCATTCAGTGTTTTGGGAGTACTTTTTTGAGGTAGCTTATATTTTTATAGGCATAGAGAATTCTGGGCAAGGAACCTCCCTCTTACTAATGAAGATCAGCCCCTACCCTGCACCTTAGTTTTTAGAATTGTTGGAAGCAGAGTTAAAATGGTCTCATTAAGATTCTTTGGGGATTACATTATATATGGTAGAGACAGGCTATGAATCTTGGTCTTAATTACTCAGAAGTTCCCTCTCCATTCACTGTGCGATGCTTCTTAAAGCACACACAGTAACTTCCCAAGAGTAGTCGTGAAGCAGCACAGTGACTCAGTAGTGGACATTGGGCTTGGAGTCAGGAAGAAGGGAGTTTAAATTCAGCCTCAGTCACTTACTACCCATATGACTTAGAGCAAGTCCCTTAATCTCCTTTCACATCTCTCTACTGGAGAAGGAGATGGCAAAACACTGCAGAATCTTTCCCAAGAAAACCCAATGAAAAGTGTGGTTCATGTGGTCACAAAGGCTCAGAAACAAGTAAAACAAGCCAATAATCACAACAACAGTACTAGTAGTTCCTTGAAGACAGAAAATAAGGACAGAGTACTAGGTCTTAAATCAGGAAGACCTGAATTCAAATCCAGTCTCAGATGCTTACCACCTCTGTGATCATGGTTCACTTAACACCTGTCTCCCTCACTTCCCTGTGTTGTAAAGTGAGAATAGTAATAGTACATACCTTCACAGGATTGTTGCCAGGATCAAAGGTGATAATATTGGTAAAGCACCTGGCAAATAGTAAGTGCTTCATAAATGATTATTAACTCTGTTATTTTCCCCCAAATATTCATGCACATCACACATTTTAGAAATTTAAGCAAGAAACTTCCCAAAGAATGAATGATCCAAAATATGAATTTCTATTTCTAAAATTCCTTCCAGAGCTTCTTAGTTTCCAGTTCTTGCTCTGGTACTACCTAGCTAGGCTAACTTTGAATAATTAGTTTGCTAGCAAATGCCTCAATTTTCTCAGATCCCATTTCCTAGCATAGGACCTTTTGTACTAAATCCCTTTGGACACTATCCAGATGAGTTGAAACAAAAGATAATGGTAAAAACAAACAAATAAATGAATGAATGAATGAATATATAAATAAATAAATAAATAGAAACAACAAAAAAGCAGCTTAAGGAGGTACAAAAAGGTATTTACTCTGACATGCTAGTCATTAAATAAAATAAATGCAATGCACTTAAGGATGACTATAATAAGGAGATGAAAAAGTGCTTTGAGGAATAGACAAAACAAATTCCAATTTATCATTTTACCATCATTGTTCTTGATCAACTACTAAATATGGTCAAGAGAAATTGCATCTCATTTAACATGCAATGGAGCACCATGCTATAGATTTTTACTTATTGAGCAGTGACTTGTTTCTCCTTTATGAGAAGTGAGATGAAGTAAAGGCTGCTGGCCATTTGAGCACATATTCTTGAAGGGATTTTTGTCTGTTTTTGTTTGGTCTACGTCCTTTCAAACCCTCAGTTTCTAGTATTTCAAGATAAACTGAAAGTATACAAAAGCCATCCTACATATAAAGCAAAATGATAATGGGTAAGCCAGATAGTATTTTTTCCTCTGTTGAATAAAAGTGTAACATATGGCTCATTTATATATATGAATGAATTACAAAGGGGTGGAATTTATTTACCTAGTAAATCAAGAACCAAATGGAGTATCTAAGGATACATATACATTAATTAGAAGAAGTAGTAGTAGTAGGAAGAAGAGGAGGAGGTGGTGGTGAAGTAACAAGCTATGGATTCAAGGAACTTTGCATAAACTCTCTTGACAAACAATCCTGCCATGTAATCTACAGATATATTTTGACCCACATTTATAAATAAGAGAATGTCCACTTCTATTCTGTCATCTCTGAGAATATACTATTGCAGGCAAAGTGATCTGTCCAAGGTCATATAGTTACGGAATATAAAAGGTAGGATTAGATCTCTTGTTTCTTGATTCTGGGCTGGAAATTGCCCCACCATGCTCTATTTTTTTCATAATAACCAAGATAATAATATATTAACATAATAATATAGTATTTAATAATAAATAATAATAAAATAACATAATAACAGAGCCAGAAAGTATTTACAAAACCTCTTCAGTAGAATTAATATGGGAATTCTTTATTGAAATGCATCTTAAGCTGAAATATGAAGTACGAGGGGGATCGTTAATGGTTAAAAATTAGCAAGAGCTTGAAGGGGAGGAAACAGCAAGGAAGGAGGATGGGAGAGATTTTTCAATGGGCTTCTCAGAGCAGATGGGACAGAACGTAAAGACCCAGGTATCCTGAGAAATGAGGTCAAGGAAGGAGAAGAAAAGGAAAATACTATTTGCTGAAGGGCCTCGGATTCTATAACTGTGATTTGGCCTTCATGGGAGAAACAACTGGAAACTATTGTTAGCTTTGGAGTAAGGGGAAAGTATTGTTTAAAGGTGAATGGGAATGATTTAGGAAACAAAACAAAAGATTTGCTTCTGTCTTGTACTTAGGAGATTAATCAATGTCTTATAGCAAGTAGTTCCACCTCTTCATTGTTTGTTGCACTGGAGTCTAATCAGGTTTGATTTGAGTGGTGGGAAGCCATTAATTAAAACGATTAACAACATCCTATCAACAAAAGGAATGGGGAGGGCATGTTGGAGGGTGAGCCGCTTATTAATAATGGGCCAAATCCAAGCTCTGAATAGGTGGCTTCAGGAGGTGATAATCCCTAGGAAATAAAAATATTGACTTGAACTTTCTCAAAACAATGGGTGCTTGGTAAAAGGGGACCTGTTCAGAAAAAAAGAATAGAACAACCAGACCTTACAGGGTAATTCTCTTCTCAGATTCACAGATGTTTTTTTTAAAAAGACAAACAAAAACATTCTCTCCTTTCCCCCTAGTGGAATTAGAAATCTATTTGTATGTTGACTGAGTGGCCAAGTGGCCTTGCTATTAGGGCATTCAGCACCCAAAGCTCTGCTTAACTTGCTTTTCATTTTTGCTTTGCAGTTGACCTTTAAGTGATTCTAATCTGTTCTTATTTACAAATGTGGTTTCTGCAAATATGCTTTCAAACAGAACAGATTGGAAATACAAAAGCAGAGCAGTGGAGAATCTCACACAGAAAGATTTTAGTATGGGAGATTTTCCCAACCGCTATCCCTACCTGATGGGCTGTGACTCTCAGCACAGTCCCGTGATCATTCTGGATATTTTTTCTCTCCCACTTGTCACATTAAAGCTCAAAGCTATCCCCACCTTCTTTATAGATGCTTAGACACAATATTCTATTTGAGATGGAAAAGAGAAATGTCAAAAGCCATAATCTATGTCAACAGTTGGCGTCTAGTTTTAGCCCTTCTTGTCTTTCTCACTCATCATCATCATCAAATTGTTATTTAATCAGAGAATGAGTTTCAGCTACATTAAAAGGGAGCAATTCTTGTACTTCTGGGTTTACTATCCCACTGCTAACCAAAGAAATAGGATAAATATTACATGACTGCTTAGAGAAATATTAGAGGAATGTTACAGAATCAACAGGGTCTGGGTGTACAGTGGATAGAGTGCCAGGCTTGGAGTCAAAAAGGCTGATTCCCTGAGTTCAAAACTGGCCTCAGACATTTACCAACTGTGTGACTTGGAAAAAAAACAATTAACTCTGTTTGCCTTAGTTTGTTCATCTGTAAAATGGTTGGAGAAGGACATGGCACACCATTAGTATCTTTACCAAGAAAACACAAAATGGTTACAAAGAGTCAGAAATCACAAAAATGGCATAGAATAGGTTAGTGCAAAGAAAGTTTAAAAGTTTCAAACTTTACTCTACAGAGGCAACCCTGTGCTAGAGTCAGTCTGAAACTGCTTGGGGAGACAAAGTCAATTATTCCATTTTCAGTATGAGCATTTGGACATCAACAATGATGCCACATATCAGGATTTGTTTTATTGTTTTGTTGACTATCTAGACTTAAGACCATAATGGAGAAAATGTCAATGATGTCAATTAAATGTGAAGCTCCTCATGGAACAGTTCTCCCTCACTCCCCTCCTCCATCCTGTTGTTCCACATTTATCAGAACACCCTTGTACACATGTACCTCTCTGCTGTGAGAGAGAGAGAAAGAGAGACAGAGAAGAGAGAGAGACAGAGACAGAGAGACAGAGACATAGACAAATAGGTAGAGGGAGAAAGAGAGGGAAAGGGAGAGAGAGAGAGAGGGAGAGAAGGAAAGAGGGAGAGAGAGAAAGCCAGGTCATGAACCCTGCTCAAAAGATTTTAAATTGCAGAGATAGTGTCAACCTTCATTAATAGAGGAGGTTTGGGGGACCAGTGAAATCCCAAGTTTAGTTCCTGTTTCTCTCATTATTATTTTGATAGGGGTAAATTTTTTGCCAAGTTGAAATTCTACTCTAGATATGGTTTTTTTTCCTAAACTAGAATAAGGTAAAAGGTGTCAGTCTTATCTACTAATGTTCACTTAAACAACTGTGTCTAACATCACCTTCCCCTTCATTAATACATTTCTATTCATATAAAAACCCAAAGTCCTATTGCTGAGAAACTTGGGTTGGACCATTACCTCTCCCAAGAGCTACGATGCTATAATCTTTAACTGTAAGAAGACCCGTGGCTTCCCTTCTTTCCATTCCTTCCCAGTAGTTGTTGAGATAAACTAAGATAGCTGATAACAGGCCCCCTAGGAGACATCGTGGCTCAAAGCTTTCCCTCTTTCTAATTATCCTTGAATAAAGTTTTTGGTGGGGAAAGTAATCACTCTTATCCCGAAGTCACAGAAACCTCTGACTCGTTTGCTCTTCTTTATCCAAATGGCATGTTTTCAGTCACCCTTATGGCCCAAATTGACTCAGCTTATGAACTTATGAGATCCTGCCCTTCCATCTGCTCTCCTCCCACAAGCACCCTCACCCTATCCCAGTTCTCCTTCCCAAACACAGACATCTTAAAGTATTCCTCTGAAGACGGAATACTTTGCCTTCGGAATTAATCAGACAGTGCCCCCTGGCAGACGCTTTCAAAAATAATATTTGTGCAGAAGAAAAACTCCCAAACCGGCCCAAATCATTTCTCTTACCAAGTCAAAACCCAAATGTGCTCCAGATAACTTAACTGTTACTGCATGTCCCAGCTCTGTAGCAGCCCAGCTTCAGACAGATATTACTCACCAGTACCCTATCAATATTTTCTATTCCTGAATTAGTCTTTGCTCAATTGGGACAAACTTCTCTCTTTCCTGAGTTGATGATTATACTGACAATTAAGATATTTTTATACCTTGCATAGCCCTCTGATAACTAAATCCTTAATAAAAGAAATGACAAAATATGGGATGATTTTTACTGCTGCTAGCAGGTAACATGAAGGTGTATTTTAATACACAACTACTCTGCTCTGTGTGAGAGGGATTGGGCTAGCACTTGCCATATAATCAGCTCAAGTTATCAGATAAGAGTTATCACTCTTAGCTCAATGGAGCTAGTTAAATGTCTGAGGGAAGATTTGAACTCAGTTCTACCTAAGTGCTAGGCCTGGTACTCGAGCCACTGTGCCATTTAATCTCCTGACATATCCTTTACATCCCTGGCAAAGTAATCTTTCCAAAGCATAGGGCTACACACAAGACTCTCCTATTCAGGGTCTTATAAGATAAATTGCTAATGACTAAATTTGGCATTTAAGCCCTTCTACAATCTGACTTCCATCTACTGCCCAGACTCATTCTGAATAACTTCCCATCATGCACTCTTCATTCTAGCCAGAGAGACCACTGGACATTTTTTTCTTTAGTCAACGGACCCAATTATCCATCTGCTGCCTTCATACAAGACATTCTGACTTGTGGAAGATATTCACTTCTCTGCTTCTCAGAATCATTCTCAAAGTCAAAGGGCTCGTGGAAGTACTGAGCCAGAAAGGTATCAGCTCAGTTTTCCCCTCTGACCCAATGGCTCTCTGATCTCCGGCAAATCACTTTACCTGTCAGTGTTCTAGGTAACGTTCAATGACAGTAAATTGCAGAGATGGGGCCAACCAATATTAGAAGAAGGGATTTCTTGGCCATCACTGGAGATCTAATCCCCATCACCCTCATCAATTTTCTTTAAAAAGTGGGGCATAATGCTTTTTGTTAGAAATGTAACCCACCCAGCACAATTTTGTTTCTAGTGAAAATCAGATTTGAGTTAAATCATTTTATTTATAGTTTCCTTTTCAGGAATGCAACTTTTCATAAATGGAAATACTACGTGAGTACAAGTCTGTCATAATACACAATATATAGTATTTGAGAGTGTCGGCAAGTGATACATAAGAACAAAAATGAGATAAAGTGGCAAAGGATAGCTTTCTACTAGAAATGACAAGAATAAAAATCTAAGGTATTAGTCAATTAGAAACCATTTCTAGGAAAGAAGTCACTTCAAATGATAGAGATTTAAAGGATAATTAAAATGTACAAAGAAAAGGATGGAAATGAGCAGAACCAGGAGCTCATTATACACAGCAACAAGACTATATGATGATCAATTCTGATGGACGTGGCTCTCTTCAACACTGAGATGATTCACCAGTTCTACTTGTTCAGTGACAAGAAGCCATCTACACCCAGAGAGAAACTGTGGGGACTGCGTGTGGACCACAACATGGCATTCTCACTCTGTTATTTGCTTGCATTTTGTTTTCTTTCTCAGTTTTTCTTTTTCTTCCTTCTTGAGCTGATTTTTCTTGTGCAACAAGATAACTGTATAAATATGTATACATATATTGGATCTAACATGTATTTCAACATATTTAACATTTATTGGACTACCTGCCAGCTGGGGGGGGGGGAAGGAAGGGAAATATAAAACAAAAGGTTATGCAAGGGTCAATGTTGGAAAAATCACCCATGGATATGCTTTGTGAAAAAAAAAAAAGCATTAATAATAAAAAACAAAGAAAAAAAGAAAAGGATGGCAATATCATCCATTTATACAGCATTTTAAATAATTTTCAAAATTTTTCCACATAAATTATTTCATTTAAGCACGTAGCATGGTCTCTAATGGAAAAGTCATTTGATTTAGAAAATCTGGATTTAAATCTTGGCTGTAGAACATGGGCGACCTTACATTAATAGTTTTTCTTCTGGGTTTTAAGGATCATAATCTGTAAAATGAGAGGGGTTAGACAAGATGATCTCTAAACTTATAAATTATAGCTTTAAAATGCTATGATATTGAGACTAGACCTTAGGACGCTGATTTTTTTACTCTAGTTTTTTTCGGGCATCTTAGAGCATGTCCAATTTTCTAAAGGAGCGCTGAAAAAATACTCTGAAAGTGCAGGAAAGATCTTGAAGATCATAAAAGGCAACACTTATCTTTTCTCTGATGCATTTTTATTACTTTTTAGGTTAAGGTGGTGAGTATTTCAGAGACTGAATCATGTTTGCCATCTAATTCCAAGTCCTCTGTGGTAATCAATCTCACACTTCCAATGGAAATTTAAATCAATTCCATTTGTGGCTCAAGAAATAGAGCTCATCTCAACAGAATGATTCTACATAGTTTCTTGACAGATGTTTTATCAGTCCATTTAGATGAGCAGATGAATGATTACTCTTCTGCATGGCCAGAAAGAGAACGTTGACCGAGGTGAATCGTACAGATGGACTTTGCTTCATTCTATATACAGAGCTATCGCCTCAATCCAGAGTTCAAACTCAGGTTCATTAAATATATAAATTTTTGACTTCAGAGAATTTCTGGATTTCTCCTTTGATGAGAGTAGGGTCTGTCTCTCTTTCACTATGTCCGCCTCTCTCTGCTTGTTGCTATCTCGGTGTTTTTCTCTCCTTATCTAAATGGTAAACCTTGTTCACTTCTGCTATATTAATCATTTATAACTTCTCTATTATCTGCTTGGATAATTGGGAGTTTGCTGTTCACTATTTGTGATGACCTTTTGTGTAATTAGCATTTGGTGGAAGGGGTCAAGCCTTTCAGTTTAGGGACAGTAATTAGAAACGTGTTCTAAATTTAAGAAAAATCATTTCCTCAGAAGAGCAATTTCTAGGGATAGGGCAGATAGACATAATTCTAACCCAGTGTCCCTACTCTGAGGAGAGTAGAAAAGTCAGTTTCACAGTCCCTTCCCTTCCAGGGAAAGGAGTTTTCCTCCAGAAAAGTCTCCCTTGGAGAAAATAAGCATGATTCCAAAGACAGACAGACAGACACACAATATATATGATAAACTCTCATGCAAGCCATATTTATCCAGCTTCCCAGTATGCCTTGTACATTGTAAAGGATGAATAAAGTATTTCTCCATTAAGCCATCAATTAAAAGACTTATTAGCTTTGTGACCTTGGTTAAGTCATCTGTTTGCCTCAATTTACTTATCTGTAAAATGAGCTATTAGAAGTAAAAAGGAAATCATTCCAGTATCTTTATCAAAACCTCCAAAAAACATCCACATGGGCTCACAAAGGGCAGAACATGTATTCAACAACTATCCATCTTCTCTCTACTTGAAAGAAAGAAAGAAAAGGCAGAAAAGGAGAAGAAGAGAACAAGCTTTGAAAGACAGGTTGTGGCCAAGTTATAAAGGGCTTTAAAATCCATATAAAGTACTTTATATTTTGTGCCGGTGGTAGTAGAGAGACACTGATGCTTACTGAGAAGAACAACATCTGTACGTACAGAAAATCATTCTTCATAATTGTGCAGAGATTGGATTGGGGTAGAAGAAGCATGAGACATGGATATCTCTAGGAGGCCACAGCAGCTGAACAGACAAGGGGTTTAAGACCTGAAGAAGGCACTGGCTATATGAGCACAAGGGGGTTCGAGTCAGAAGATACTGAACAGTTTCTGGATACATATAACTCCTTTGCAACAACTTCTGCATTTCCCGTGAAGTAAAATAAAAGCTGTTTCATCCATAGTATCCATCCTGCAATTCAAGTTTATGCTTATGCCGAACTGGGAGCCCTATGAGGGAAGAAAGTGAATTTCCGGGAGCAGCTCCAGATTCTCTGCCTGGGGTCTGGTCTCAAGCATTTAGCCAATCTGTATAAAGAAAGCGTCTTTGGGGCAGGGAGTTCTGGGTCATGGATTACATTTCAATTAAAAGATGTAATGATAGCCATAACAGCCAAAAATCAAAATCCAGCTTTAAATTCAAGAGCTGTCGCTGAAGGGACCAGCATGGAAGAGGCATTTCTGGAGCTCAGTGCCATTTACTACAAACACACTACAATGCTGGTCATCGCTGACAAACGCGGACAAATATGGCCCTGTGTGGGCTGAGGTCTATTTGGACTACAACACTGAATTACCCAAACCCAAATGACATACACATGCTGAGAGAGTCTTTCAGATAGCCTCCAAAAATGGAGGTTTGGATCAATAGACCATTGCAAAACCCACTAAAGTAAATATCAGAAATTAACCATTGTCAGTTAAAAACACACCATCGTTTACAGTAAATATACAACAAAATCAGTCATTGATATAAGCAAAACATCTCTGCCAGGACAGGATAAATGCCCATTTGGAGTATGAAGTGACATCCCGAAGCCCAGAATTGCCAACCTATGCAGTATAACAAGGACAATCTGCTTTCAGGTAACCTCCGAGAATAGATATTTCAATCAATACCCTAAGCAAAACCCACTTCAGTAAATATCAGAATCTATCAATCCTCGGCTAATTGGGAGATTGTTTTTCTAAGTGAGCTGCTATGAAGTCCTGACTGTTCAAATAACTGTAATCATTTTATTTGTCCTATTCTCCAGGGGGATTTTAAACAAAGCCTGCAGTGATTGCTTCCCTATTTCAGATCTGCCTAGTAATTTTCCGGTGTATTAAAACACATTCAGTGTTGACACTGGCTGGAAGGAAAAAATGTAGCCCTGCCTGATGAAGCTGCTCATTTTCAGTCAACATAATTACTCTGTATTAACACATCTGCTATTTAAACAATATAACACTTTCTATTTATTCTGCTAATAATTGACTTGAGAGAATCATATATCTCCATTTAACATGAATAAAATGTCTGAAGAATATTTAAATAGCAAAACTTCAAGCCAAATACAGGAAAATGCTCTAGGAGGGACCTGGCACTTTACTAGAGAGTGATACTTCTCTAGTGAAAGGGTTCCGTATTAAAATGAGAGGCCCTGGATGTATGCCTCGGATTTGCCAAGTGGGTGGCCTTGGGCAAGGGACTTTCTACCTCTGGAGCTCAGTTTCCTTATTTGTGAGGTGGTTTACAAATAAACCTTATTCAGGGAGGTTTGATTAGACTATGGGCCTTTCCAGAATCAAGTCTGTGATTCTGATGTCATGGCAGTTATACAACTCTGGAGTTCCAGGACACAATATTAAGATGGCCCAGCTCCTTAGAATTCTAAACAGCACATGGAAAAATACCAATCTCTCAGACAATCTTTTCTTATGACTTTAAGAACTGTTTGTAATTATATACAATGGCCAAGAAACACCAAATGTCCCAGATGATCTTCTTTGACTTTGACTACAACCACGCTGGCTCCAGACCACTCAGTTCCCTTCTACGATTCTGTCACTCTTATCCTGTATGAAATTTAAGTGACTTTCTAGTCAGCCATCAGCCCTTGCTTGCAACTTCATGGCTCTTGTTTCACTGAGGCTCATTAACTGAAGTGCAGCTCATTTCAGAGGTCCCTACTTATCCTAGGAAAGCCTCTGATTCCTCAACAGAAAGGTTAAGGCTCAGATCATGAAGTGACAATCAAAGGCTGGAAAGGGAGCAACTAGTATCAACAGGAGACCACTGGCTACTGGGCATTTGGGATACATAGAAAAAAGCAGACCAATTCCAGGGCTCTGTGTATTCTGATAGGGAAAGATCTTATAAACATGCCCATGTGTTTGTGTGCATATATATAATATATATTATTTATATATTGTATATTATATATACACACCATATATGTGAAAACACACACACTCATGTGTACAAAACAGAGACAAGGTAACCTGATGGGAAAGCCATTGATGGTGGGGAGAGAAGTGAGAGAGAAGAAAGATCTCGTGGAGAAAATGGCTGAGTAAGCCAGATTCTGAAGGAAATTATGATTGCATAAAGGGAAGAAATATATAAGGTTGGAAAGACAGTAAAGGACCAGATTGTGAAATGCTTTATTAGGATGGGGGAAGTTCAGCAGTCTTCATGGAGGAAATTAGAATAATTTAAAAGGTGACAAAAGAATGAAATTTAGAGATTTAATTCCTACAATTGGAGGAGAATAGAAGTTCATTCCACAAACTTCTCACTCGAGGAACACAGGCATGAGACTATCAGAACTGGAACAAAAACATCAAGTTTAACTTCTTCATTCTAAGGACATGGACACTTTGGGTCTGATACTTTTTAGACACTGGAACCTGGAGATTGTTTTCCTTTGTATTTTGCTATTTTTCTCCTGAGGATTCTTCAGAGGTTCATATTATGTTAGAATGGAAGAGAAATCGGGGGTCCTTTGGGGTCTCTTAATGCAGCTTGACAATATACTATTTTGATTGAGGATTCACCATAATATTGTGAAAACCACTAAAACCCCAAGATCTTTTTACCCCTCCAAATGAACCAAGCTCTTCACACCAAGATACAGCACATTGGGCCTTCACTGTCACCCACTATCTTGCATTTGGGAACTTGTTTATTTTATTTTATCCTGAGATATAAAGTGTAAACTGATTAAATTGCATCTTAGTAGATGAGGTATCATGTTTAAAGATGGTGAATGCCTCTTTTTTTGGCTTTGTCAGCTGCCAGCGATCCTTCCTAGTTTTGCATAGGTTTCAGATGTGATAAACCTGTCATCTATACCTTTATTCAATTCACTCATAAAAATGTCATCAAGACAGTTCTAGAGAAAGAAGTCTTAGTTCAGCCTGGAGAATGAAGATTGTGGCAGCCAGTAATGTTGATTGACACGCTTTAGGTGAGGGACTCGTGGGTCTATTTCAAGAGTGGAACACTCTATGATATATTTAATTAGTCCTGTCACTTCCATTGTCTCTCTCTTCTCCCCTCACTACACACAAGGTTGGGAACATCACGGGGATTCGACATGAAGTCCTTAGAATTTCTCTTCTGATTCAATTTTGGTTTTATCATAATTGTTTAATCCTTGTAGAATATAAAGAAAATGGAAACTATTTTTATAGTCAACTCTAGAAACTCTGTACAAACATAATTTCACATTATGCTGCCAGCCTTAAAATGTTCTCACATGCAGGATGGGACAGAAGAAACCTAAAGGACTAGATTGAAAAATCAAAAAATTGTGTTTGCCCATTAGTGTGATGTTAGTTAATGCTTTTAACCCTTCTAGACCTCAAGGTGCTTATCACTAAAATGAAGGTTAATCCATAAACTCCCTTCCAATTTTACATTTGGGAAACCACTAATTACAAGGTAAATAAGACCAGAGTTATGGAAAGCACAACTGAGGAAATTCTAATCTAGTCTAAGCTCTTATTTATATCAATTAAGGAAACCCATACAGATGAAAACAAGAGAAAACAAATGAACAAACAAAAAACAAACTTGCTTATTATTTTAGGACAAGTTTTGCTTGCTTGGTCTCATTCTTTTCTTCCAAGGCTCAGAATAATTGTTTTTTTTTCTTTATGGGAAAGTAACTGTAAAATCAGGTAGCAACTGGCTATATTAACAAAATAGAAAGGTGGAGATAACTAAATAGATTTTCAGAGAAATATATAAAAGATGGGGGCAAGAGCTTTCACCATTCAGGCAAGACTACGATAATTGTAAGTTCTAATCCTGCAGCGTTGCTATGTACCCATCTTGGGGTAAAGAAGCTTACAACAATTTGCATGACTTGGCACTAGCTGCCAGGGTCATGAAAAGAGTTGAACAGTATTTCAGTTGGAGTATATTAGACACCTCAAGCTAGGAGCTTGTTAACTTTTCAGCGTGGGCATTTATATGTTGGGATAATGAATGAACACTGCAAATCACATCTCAATCTGGTGTTTTATTGGCTGTCTCTAATGAAGAAAATGATGGACAAAATGTTTTACGATGCAGATTAAACTGAAATTTGTGTCACGAGTACACTTTTAGAGAGCTGTTTATCTCTCTCTGTCTCTCTCTGTCTCTCTGTCTCCGATCTGTCTATTAGAATGAGACGATGATGGAAAATACCAATGAAAAAATCTTAACAGTGGGCTGAATTCTGGCAAGTTTTATCTAAAAAGAGCTGAAATGTGCTGACCAGCTAAAGTAATAGTGGCCTAGAATACTCTCAGGAAACTGTTAACATTCATCCTGTAGAAAACAAAACAAAAACTTGCAGCATGAAATAAAAAGCCTCCCTAAGGATTTGAAACAGACAGACAGAAGTCATTGTGTAATTTCAAGTGCAGCTAAAAGAGGTGAAATAGAATAATAGTGAGGGACAATCTCTTCCAAGCATATGAAGGTGTGAAAGGCATTGTGGGCATGATGCATGATACAATATTTTTCTACTTCTCCAATTGTCTGCAAAGGGTTTCTTTGTCTAGCGTTTCTGTGGAAGACTGTGTTCTTTATGGTAGGGAGCAGAAAATGATTTTTGTCTTGATTTTCTCTTGCACTTTACTTTGCTATTGTGTCCTAATGAAATGTTTTCTATTTTGATTTATTTTTTCTTGCCATGACTATTGGTAGAGAAGGCAATGTATGAAGTATTGATCCATATTTACACAAATATCATTCTTTCAAACGCTCCACACTACAGTATTGAGTTAAATGAAACCCTTCTTACATTTAAAGAAAATAAGAGTCTGCTTTAAAATGGCTCCGTGGCACTAGTACACAAAAGGAAAACAGTAAAATACTGCTTTACATACTTTGTTTTTCTAAGCTTCTTTATGGGTTGCCCTCTAAATCATAGACTTAAGTGGTTTTCATTTCTTTTTCCTAGTAAATTCATAATAATCACAGGAAATGCTAAAGGCTTCACTGGGAACCATTAACAGTATTTGACAATACACTTCACTGGGGACCCATTTTAACTTAATTCCTAGTGCATCATTATGGCTTTGGGCCATATTGTTTCTAACTACTAGAAAAACCTTATCACTTTTGTGGATGAGTTAATGAGCAAATTAACCAATGAGAGTAAATATATAATTCTTCTCAATTTCCTAACAGTTGGCTTCATATGGTATAGATTATTACAAGAAAGCAATCATAGTGTAAGACCAACTAAGCAGTTATCTTTCTAGCACATATTAGTGAAAATAAGTGTGTTAGCCCCTTAAAGTGAAGTTTTTGTATTGGAAATGTGTACCTATTCTGTGTTTTCTGGGAATTATATAATTATATATAATTATACCATAGAGCCAGAGTGGATGGAATTCCAGAGGTCAGCTCATTATAAGTTCAAAATTTAATTGTTATAAGACACCTCAAAAGCAATCTAGTCTGACCCTCTTATTTTACAGATTGGGAAACTGAGTCCCACTATGACTCAATGACTTTCTTAAGATCCCATTAAGCACTGTGAGCTAGAAGTACAGCTAAAATTCAAACTCGAGTTCAATATTTCCAAATGCAGCTTCTTTTCACTGTACCACATATAATCCTGGAGTTCTCTTCGATTAAATTTCTTTTTCATGTTTTGATCTATACTCATCATCTTTATTGCTGTCCTTATGCCTTCCACTGGCAAAGCTGAACCATCCATACACCCATCCATAAACCTTCTGCTTCTGGGAGATTTCTGGCCTGTGACTTTGCATAAATCCTTCATAGAAGATCTACTCACAGTAACAGAATTTGGCGAATACCAATATTACACTTAACTTCTTCAAATGTTAATTTTTGAATCTGGTCACAAATTTAGATTACATAATTTATGATATTTCTCACACAAATGTCCATACCAAATACCCCAGCTATGTAGCTAGATGGAACTGTCAGAAAGAACATCACCCAAGGAGCCAGAAAGTTCTGAATTCAAATCTAGACTTAGATACTGCTTGTGTAATCTTAGGAAGTAATTTACCCTCTCAGTTTTCAATTCTGTAAAATGGAAATGATAGGCAGCTGCCATTGTATATTATTTGGAGGACAAAATATGATTTTTAAAGTGCTATGAATTTTTATCTACTATATAAATTTTAGAAATGATTATTGTAATTAGTTTGTGGTTGTTGCTATCACTATCCAAGTTAGGATTGATAAGTAAGTGGTAGCTGCAACCATCCAACTTGTCATTTTTCTGGTTCTTTGGTCACCTGAAATTTTGATTTTGCTAAGATTACGGTGCATGAATTTCAAGATTTTCAGCCAAATAATCTCACAATTGCATACCAATAAAGACTTTCCACATCATCTTATTTTATACTCACAAAAACCTTTAGAGGTAGGTGCTATTGAATCCTCATATTACAGGTAAGGAAGGTGAGACACATAGCAGTTAAGTGATCTGTCCAGGGTCACACACAGCTAGCTAGTTTTGAAGTTGTCTTTCTGACTTTAACACTCAAGACAATTTGTCACCTGATTGGATGACTGCTAATTATGCATGTTATAGCCTGGAGGTTTTTAGTGTATAATTGGAATAGATGGTCACTAAGATCCCTTGCCAGTCTCGAGTTGCATTTTTATTTAATTTCCATTCTTTTCTTCTCCATTTCCTCACCCTATGTATACATGTTTACATGCACAGAGTGGAATTAGTTATATTGTATAAGATTTACAATTTTGTCTGGCTAACAAAATTAAAACGTTTTTAAATCATGAAAAGCATTTCATTAGTTGTTTTGGTACAAAAAGACTCAAAGGAAATAAAAGAATGAAAGAAAAAGTGAAAATAGCATGCTTCACTTAGTGTTCCGACAAAGTTGATTCTTTCTCCAGAGAAGGATGGTATGCTTTGTTATTATTCCTTCTGGAATATCTTAGATCATTGTATTCTTGAGAATAACTGAGTCATCATAAGTCTTAATCATATAATATTACAGTTATTGTGTACATCATTCTGATTCTGCTTACTTCACTCTAGGAGGTTCATCTAAGTCTTTCCAGGTTTTTTTGAAATCATCTTATTTGTCATTTTTATAGCACAATGGTATTTCTTAATGATCATGTCATAATTTATTTAGCCATCCCCAACTGATGGGCATCCCTTTGGTTTTTCAATAGTTACCACAAAAAGAGCTGATATAAATATTTTTGTATAAGTACATCCTTTTCCCATCTTTGGAATATAGAACTAGTAGTAATATCTCAGGATCAAACAATATGTATGGTTTTATAGACCTTTAATTATAGTTTAAAATTGCTTTCCAAATAGTTGAATTAAATCACAGCTCTATCAGCAGTATAACATCCCCTCCAACATGTACATTTTCCCTTTTTAATCTTAATAATATTGATGTTGTTGTTACCATTTCCCCTTCATTCTTTAAGAGGACCATGACATCAGGGAGCAGATACCATGACATGGAAATGAATAAATAAGTAAGAGAGGGCTGTACAAGGTCACCTGCCTCACTTTATCCTCTAGGGCTAGCTGGATCTAGTGGCCAGATATAGATCAGGATAACTTGAGATGGTCCATAAGTTAATTGTAAAAAAAAGAACATTTTTGTATACACACACACACACACACACACACACGCACATACATATCTATATATTTGCATATATATGTGTATATTTAAATGTTCTTTTTATAATTATATATACACATATACACATACACATACACACATACACACACACATCCATAAAGTGCTTTTAGTTTGTGAAGGAACAAATGGCAGGTAAGAATCTCTTCCTTCATTAGGTTCTTTGTGCTTTTGGAGATGGGGGATGTAGTGTAGAGAGGGTGAGTCACATCCAGCTGAATCCAAAGTTCTCCAGAAGTGAGTGGCCCAACTTTACTTAGAGTGACTCAAACACATCCATTGTCTGCTTTCCCAATTCAAATATATATGAAAACGGCACAGAACTAAAGAATATTGTCTGGAATTGCTTCCTGCTAAATAAAATGGAAGCTTTGTATTCTTGATAGTTTCTATAATCACTTGTTATGGTACTCTACAGGATCAAAAATCACTTATTTTTCTTTCTTCCATAAAAATCTCTTTTTATTTTAACACTCAGAATGATTTGAAGAGAGTAATTTTCTGTTTCAATGTCTCTAGGCTGTCTTTCCGCTTCCTTGCGTCCTCAGGTCCTCTCTATTGATGGAGGTTCCAGATGAGTCATCCTTTCTAACCAGGGATTCTTTGTGTTTTTGTTCCATATTTTCCTTTTATTTCCTGAAATAATGGTCCCACCTTTTGTGTTCAACTTCATTGCTTAACTCTTCATTCCATTTCATAGATCACCTTTTCTTTCTCCTTTTCAAAAAGAATCCTTTCACTTAGTGGAGGCTGACCGGCTAGCGGTTTTCTTTCCAAATGAATGGATTTGATCATCGCCTAAGGATCATTTGTCATCTGTTGCTGGCGACTCTTCCATTTAGCCCAAGCCGCTCCACGCAGTTCTGGGCTGTGTTCCACGCTATCTTTTAATTCCTTATTGGCAGCTTGCTGGCACCAGGTTCTTACCACCTTGCCAGGTAGAACGCTTCAGCATGCAAGCTGTGCTCTCCATCTCCCACAATGGGAACGAAAACTTTGTCGTCAAGACCCTTTAGAGAAAGTCCACAGGTATCCCTCAGTCCCTCTTCCCATCCTCCATCTTTTCTCCTTTCCTTTCACTGATTCCCCTTCCTTGAAAAGTAAAAGACATGAATCTAACCAGTAAGTTCAATGGTCAGTTCCCTGCAATTGGATCCTGATATTTGCAGAGTTCAGAGAAACAAGGATCCTGACCTGTAACTAACTTCATCCCAGTGCAGTCAAGCAAATACTACTTTTCCAGGCTTTGGGCCCACTTTCCTGGGCTCTGGCCCTCTTCCCAGCCTGAAGCCAGATGGAGAGCATGGCTGGGGAGCCTGCAGGGGTTGTAGCTAAGATATCCAAGGGGAAATAATGGACAAGGCGGTGTCCGGAGAAACCAAAGGCACAAGGGAGCAGAGAGAACATGTAGCTCCGGGGCGACGAGAAAAGGGTGATCTTTCTTCTGTGGGGCAGCCTGTGGGAGTGATGAGCACAGCAGGCAGAAGTCAGGGTCTGCTCTTCTCAGACACACTGCCTACATTTAGAGTGCCTCAGAAGCAACAACCCCTTCAGTTCTTCCGATGCCCTGGCAGAATTCCCTCCCTTAGTGCTTCTTCATAGCAAAATGGAAACAACATTCCCATGCTTGAAGCATCTTCTTATTAAAGGTTGTGAAGGTGGGCTATGGCAAGGTTCAGAGGGGTTTCAGCACAATTCTTTTTTGTTCTTTCTCAAGACCCAGCATGTTGCCCAGGCTGGAAGTGGTCATTTCCTTCCACTATTTTTTTGATAATCCAATGAAATTGTTTACTGAGATAATGATGCTTTCTGCAGCAGCTTTTGACCGAACATTTGAGAGATAATGGGGGCTGTGATGGGTGGGAGCATATTCTCACTTAGTTTTTTCATGGACAAATGTCTCTAACTTACCTCAGAATTAGATAAACTGACTGCCAAGGGCCCAAGAATCCTGAGCAGTCAAGCAGATTCTCCCCAATCTAGTGATCCATAAAACAGAAGAAATCTTGATTTAGTCAGAACTCTCTAGTTGCCTCAATTAACCATAGAATTTTAGAGTAAAGGAAGCATAAGATTTAGAAGTATAAAGGACTTTAAAGTAAGGTAATTAACGCAGAACCAAGTTTGTAACTTGACCAGGTTAGTCAATGGTAGAACAAGGATGAGAACTCACATCCTTGGATTCTCAATCCTGTGCCTAACCTCTTTCCTTGAAGAGACTTTAGAAGGGTTTGCATAGACTTCAGTCTTTTATGGGAAAAGAGGAAATGACAAAAAAGGAGCTGAGAGCTTTCATAGCACTTATTTTATACTTTTCTTTTGCCTTATTATACACACACACACACACATACACACACACACACACACACACATATATATATATATAAAGTTTGGGACAGGGGGAGAGAAGAAGGGCCTCCAATAAGAGATGGCACCTGACTTAGCCTTAGCTATGTAATCTAAAAAAGCAAATTTGAGGAAGGAATACCCTCCAGACAAGATGGAGAGCCTGCACCAAAGGAGGAGAAAAACAAGAGGCTGAGATCCTTTTCAACATACTGTCTGCCACTGAAGGAATCCCAAAGATGTACAAATGAGTGGCTAAATTTCAACTGTTACTATTCAATATCTTAACTAACACTAGCATTTTCCTAGGCCTAAATAGAATTCTGACCTTGCCAATCACCGACCTTTTAGAACAGTTTCAAATTCTGTTTAAACTCTGACTTCCTTTAGGACTTTAGAGCATCTTGGCAATAAACACAATGAAAAAAAAGATTTAAAAAAATTAAATTCACTATTAACTACCTGCTTATAACTCATTAGGGAAAAAACTTTAATGTGTCTTCAACATACTGCCTATTTAGTTCTCCAAGTCTCTTTTTTTCTTTTATTTTTACACATCTATCTCATGCTCAAAGAAAAATCTTTTCAATTCCTCACAAGTGAACTGTGACAGAAGAAACATGTACAACCATATATAAATGTCCACAGTCTGACGAGTGTAATTTTTTTTCTAAAGAAGAGACATTTTACCCTCTTCAAAGCAATAGCTTCTGTTGTTCTTTGAAGCTGGGATAGGTATAAAAGTTATTTGAATAAATTTAAGATTATTTATTAACTGCACTTATTTTCAAATCTTTCCAAACCTGATTCTCTAAAAGGACATACTCTTTCCTCCTCTCTTATCTAAATAGCCTTTTAAAATACATATAAATAAAACAAACTTTCTACAACAAACAAAAACATCCAGCTTGTTTTTTTTTAATAAGTAGTAATTTAGTTTTTAAAAAGAAAGTAAGTCTGAATTCTTTAGAAGTCAAGGAAAAACCAAGAATGGAACTCCAATGTCCTGAATTCTAGATTCTTGGAATCATAAATAGAAAATGCTTCTTCCCTGGCTCATTTGGTCTTTATCCTGTAATAATACTTCTCTGATTAAGTTCCTTTTCCCCACTAATGCTGTCTAAAACAAAAACCAAACTCATCTGCAGAAACTTTTTATTAACCCTTGTTTGTCCTAGCAGTAAAGATTTTAAAGGCTGGCTGGAGTTTTTCTTTCAATGAGTCTAGTAAATGCAGTTTACCCTCTAGATAACTCCTTTGCTGCCCTCTAAAGCCCTGATGACAGAATACCAGCAGTGCTCTGCAGAAATGAATATATTCATTAGCAATAAAGAGACTGCAACAGATCACAGGAATACCCAACTAGAACTCTGGTCTTTATTGTTTGGCTGAGTTATACAGCAGATCAGTTTATGAACCTTGAAATAGAACAACTACGCACGGCAGTCAAGTAGTAAAGTGACCGAATGATATCAGTATTAAAAAGAGGTGCCCTGATATTTATATGTTAATGACTTTAGCTAGTTAGACTGGGCACTAAATTCAGTTTTCAAAAGAAATTTCCCATAATATACACATAAATGCTTTATCATAATCCACAGGAAAAAGTAATGCAGATATTGCTAACATCATACAAAAGACACAAACTAAATTGATTAATAGTAGAGAAGACCATAGAACATATACTAAAAGACTTAATATTTAAAAAAAAAACTACAATATTGCCTTTAAGACTACAAAGGACAAAACAAAAATCAAAAACAAACAAAGAGACCAAAAAGAACTTTATTAAGCTCTAGATCCTATCTATAGTTTCATAGAGGTGAGAACTTAGGGCCAGAAAAGGGTAGTTAGCCTGAGTTCACAGAGGGGCTATATAGAGCAGACTCCCAAGTTAATGTTTTACTATCTGTGAAATTAAAATTCAGGAAACTATGTGACATTCTTATCTCCTCAGATTGTATAATTTTCTAAAGTAATTTGAATAATATGATAGAATAGAAATGAAATAGAATAGAATAGAAACAGAAATGATATGTGGACGCCATCTTTGGCGTGAGACCCTTGGTGCTACATGAAAGGTAGCTTTGGAAGGTTAAGATATGAAAGACAAGCCCTTTGCCCTGGAAGGGTGATGTGGCCGGGGGTAGCATCGGGGGGTCTTACTATGTCTCTCATTTTCATTTTTCAGAGCCTACTGACAGTGATTTTGTGGCTTCTCTCTCCCAGTGCACATAGCCACTCGAGCCTCTTGTCCAAAAATAAAACTGGACTCTTGGATATATTTTGGAAGTGCGCCAGAATCACTGAATGAATGCAGTGAATTACTGCCTAGTAATGGTCTTCAGCATCTTGTGCATCCAGTAGTTGGAAAATGCCAGAATTTAATTGCTGTCAGATTTCTATAGATAAAGGATTTGCCTACAGAAAATAATGAGAAGAGCCATTATTGATCCTTTCAGCTGTGTACCTTGCCTGAAAGACTCCTGGTAGCTGTTTTCAATTATATGTGTTAATGGACCAAGATTGTTCCCTATAAATAGCTAGGATGCAACTGTTAATACCAGAAGAGACTGAGATTTGCATAATGAGGGAACTTATTTATAGTTCTGCCATTACAATAGCATTCTATAAATGTCATTCTTTTATGTCACCTGTTGATCTACGGGAGATATTTTTGCTGCCTACAGTAAAGCACAGATTTTGATAACTGGCCATTCTAGTTGCTCTTGAATTGCAACCTTAACATGAAAATATTTCTAGGCTGAACATTTATTTCTTTGTTTAGTTATTTGTTTTGGCAAGGCATGTATATGTGATGTGTACAGGGTCATACTGAGAATTTTCTTTTATTTGACAAAAAGTGGTTGAGTAGTATGCAAATGTTCATAAAAGTGGCATTTGTACCTAATAATGCTTGAAGCAAATTTTTTTTTTCTGGCTAATTCAATTTGTACTGAGTTTTACCTGTAGCTTACTATATTTTCTAGTTTTGCGAAGTCAGTCTATGCAGTACAGATACAGAGAAATTCCCAAAATTGGATGTTACAAGAAAAGTATTATTTTTAGATTCTGTTATTTTAAAAAATCATGAATTCTTATAGATTATTTCAGTTAACGCAAACAACTATCAGGAAAAGTTTACCAGGGTAAACTTCTTGCCCAATTATTTGTCTAGTTCTGTACTGTGTTTCTGATAGGATCCAGCCTTTTGAGAGAAATAATAAATTTCCAATCTGAGAGTGACCATAGAATATTTATGATTTACAAATTGGTGAGAATTGTATTAGAATAATTCTACTAAATTAAAAATTGCCTCCTATAGAAAATCTGTCCCACTAACAAGTGAAAAAAAAACAGAAAAAATGTGTTTTTTATTTTTTTATACATCCAAAAACAATTTGAAAACTTCTCACTTATAGAATGCTATCTTGTTTAGTTTTCCATTTTTTAAAGTTAATTTTCAAGGGGGAAGGAAGTCATGGAGAGAGGGAAGGAGGGAAAAAAGGGTGGAAAGTAAGAATGGAGGAAAGGAAGAAAGGAGGGAGGAGAAAGGGAAAGAGGGAAGAATGAAATAGGAAAGGAAGAGGAGTAAGGAGAGAATAGGAAAGGACAAGGGGAAGGGAGAAAAGACAATACTAAAGTAGCAAAGTTGACTTGTTTTAGAGCCACAGAAATATTATTCCAAGGAGGTTTAGTGATACTAATCCTGATTTCAATTATAGCTTTGACTCATGTATTATAAAGAGTCTTGCCCCATGTGGATACTTTCTATAACCTGGAGGAAATATTAATTGATGCCACCCTTGGAGGAAGCCTATAGGATCCATTTCAAATTCATTAATGATGCTATGTAATCTAGATCTACCCTGCCAATCCACAAGGATATCCCCATATCTGGAAGAAATCATTTGTTATCCATTGTTCCCCGTGCAGGAGTTTATTCCAGTCTCTGATTTTTCCTCCGTTTTTTCCCCCAACCCTATAAGTTTATTTCCCCACACTACTTTCTAGCTCATTAGCTAGCTCACTTATTTTTCAAAATCTTTTTTTTTCACTATAGTAGCTCACATAATCTCTCTTTTTTTTGAATTGCTGTTAAATTGTTTCCTTATCATACTGCATAATTTTTGATCCAATACAGTTTTCCTTTTTCCAGTAGTTTTTCAATCATGTCTGTCTCTTTGAGATCCTGTTTGCATTTTGTTGTTTTGTTTGGCAAAGAGATTGAAGTAGTTTTGTCATTTCCATATCTAGCTCATTTTACAGCTGGGGAAACTGAGGAAAATGAGGCTAAGTGACTTGCCCAGGGTCACCCAGAAAGTGTCTCAGGAAGATGAGTCTTCCTGACTCCATGATGGTATGCTATCCATTGCACCACTTAAGCTGTATGCTGTCTTATAGCATTTTCAAATGGGGTGTGTGTGTGTGTGTGTGTGTGTGTGTGTGTGAATTATCCCTATCAAAAATTTAATCTTTTACAGGGCAGAAACCCTCTTTCCCTTCCATCACAAAGCAGGAGAGATACCACGACTGTCATACTATCAGATCAAAAGGCCTTCTTGTTCTCTTGATTTTTATATCAAGAGATCTTTCTTTTATTTCTTGCCTCTTCCAGCTCTGAGCAACTGCTATGGTGGAGTGCCTAACATTTGGGGCTCAGAATCAGGTGATCTCAGTTCGAATTAACTCAAACAATTAACTACTTGTCCATGGACATGTCACCCTCTCAGAATCTGTTTATTTATATCTGTAAAAAGGAAATAATTGACAAGTTCATAACTTGTGGAGATGAAAGAACTTACAAACTTATTTTTTGTGATTTCCCCAAACCTCCATGGGTATCTAATTCTTTCCACATATCTGGCTCTACTCAAGATTTCCTCTTGCCCTCTTCTCTTTGAAAAGGGACTGGCTCTTTGGCAGTCACATCTCCAGTAAGGGAGTTTTGAAGGCTGAAGGAGGATGAAGGCAAGTGAGGGAGGATGAAGGCAAGTGAGGCAGGATGAAGGCAACTGAGGGAGGATGAAGACCACTCCAAGGAATCACCAGTAGTTAGAGGTTTGCTGAAACATTCTCTGAGTTAAATTTTCATTGAGACCATAAAAGTCTGGAAAACAGGCAAAGACTACAGATCTAGGCTTGATTTATTGTTTTGTTGATTGTCAGGACTGAAAAAAGTAAAGGGAAAATATTAATAATGAAGATAACAAGGCACCTCCCCAATTTTGAGGGGAGACTTTACCAGCACAGCCCTGTGGTGACTTCTTCCTTTCCCCTTTCCATCTCTGCCTCCTAGCTGATATCAGTCATTACCAACAGATCAAAATCATAACCTAGACCAGCTGTTGTGCTTCTACTTTTTAGGCCTTTCTCTTTGAGTGGAGCAGAACGAAATCGGTTTTTGAATGTAATTGAAGGAAGAATGAAAAAAAGGGAGACATGACATGATTTCAAATCATTTTATGTGTCTTTTGAAACTTTAGATTTCAGAAGTAGATATTGTTTCTTCCACCCAGAAATTCAATTTACATCATTTTATTAAGCTATAAAACTTTAGAGAACACAAATTGAAAGCTTGAATAAGACCATAAAGCAGAGCCAAGTCAGTATTTGGGGAAGGCATGTGGGGAAAGGAGGAGAACATTGAGAATTCTTTATAAGCTTTTACAGAGCTTACTTAATACAGAGTCCTCAGCTCTGTGGAGTAATTGTGTATCCCACCGACAAATGCTACAAGCCTGGGGAAAAAACACCATCTTTAATTATCAGCTTTGGTGAACTACAACTGTGGGAAATATTTAGATAAATCACTCCTCTGCTGCTGCAAAATGGGAGGGGGGGAAGAGAGAACAAGCCTACAGCATCAAGAACCTTGTCATTCAGTTAGTCCCACAATTCACTTCTCTCTCTCTTTTTTTTTTTTTTTTAATACTGGGAGGATGCACATGGTGATTTGTGTTTCCAAAATAGTTTTAACTAAAAACCCGAAGATGTATGAAAAAATGTTATCATGCAATCTGAACAAGAATTATGATGGTCTAAAGAAAAATGGAGTTTTATTACAGTGTTCAATTTATATACATTCATGAATTTGTTTTTGCTGTTTTTAAGCCATGTCCAACTCTCCATGACCCTATTTGGGGGTTTCTTGGCAAAGATACTGGACTGATTTGTCAGTTTCTTCTCTATCACATTTTACAGGTGAGTAAACTGAGGCAACCAGGGTAAGGGACTTGCCCAAGGTTATACAACTAGTAAGGGTCTGAAGTAGGGCACTGTATTCTATCCAATTCACCACCTCTCTGCTCATATATGTGTATGCTGTGGATGTATATTTGTGTGTCTGTGTAAAAGAATAGCCACAGGGATACCTACATATACACACGTAAAGTCTCTCTCCATATATACATATATACACATGTGCATATTGTGAAAATAGATGTATATGTATATGTACAGATATATACACATCTTAGCTTCAATACAAACTTGCCAGTTTTCAATTTTCGTATTTCTAACATCTATATTCCCGATATTTTTCACTTGCCATCCCTTATGATGGTACACTTCTACTCTGCTGTTAAACAAGCCAAAGTTGGTGGATCCCTTCAGATCTGTAGTTTGGGGCTATAGTCCCACTAAAGTTGCTGAGATGTTTACACTAATTCTGCCCCAAAACAGAGAGCTCCCAGGAAGAGAGAGAAAAGGGGGGGCACCAAGCTACTAAGAAGAGAAGAACCTTCCTATGTATGAAATGGAGCAGATCAAAACTCCACTTAGTCGTGAGGAATTATGGCTGTGAGTCCCTGCTGTACTTTCAGCGCAGGTGACATAAGAAAATCCTTGTAGCACCTTAAGCGCCCGGTCCCTCTATATTTTAGAAGGTTGGTCTATAGCCACATTATTAATAAGTAGTCTTAGAGTTCCTTGCAGCACCTTTAGCACCCTGTCCCTTTTATTTTAGAAGGTTAGTCTATAGCCACATTACTAATAAGTAGTCTTAGAGTTGCTGTTAGGCTGGAAATCACAATTGATTTGTTATATGAGAATGTTGTCGAACCATTTAAGTAGTTCCTTCTTTAAAATAATCCAGCCTGCTGTGTCCTAAGATCATAGTAATTCTTCCATGACATACATACAGATGATACTGACATTTACCTGTTGTTCAAAGAAGCAAGCATGGCCTTCACTAATGGCTCAGATATGATTCCCAACACTGGTTAATTGACATTTTGAAAAAAAAATTAAGTCATGGATTAAAAGGGTATAATTAAAACAGAGCCATCATTATGCCAAATTTAAAACAATCAAAAATATCTTATTACATCTTTCACATGGGTAGGAAGGTTACAGAGTTGTAGTTTCCCCCCCCCCCCAAGATGATGGAAATTGGAAAACATATTGTCTGCTAGTAGGCTTAATGCTCTGCACTGGGGCACATTAATTGAAATGCAAATTCTACTATATTGCAGCTGTAAAGACAAAAGAGTTTGGGGAATATTACAGCTAAAGAACTAATAGCTTACATTATAATGGAGATTGCTCTCTTTGAATTGTAAAGAATGAGGTTCTTCTTTCCAGTACTGAGAAGATTAAAACTCTAGGTAGTACAGAATTCTTATTGAATTTTTAATTTCATATCAACACTTCCAAACCTCCTTGAATTCTACGATGGACAGCGACTTTCTCTTTAATATAGAAAATCAAAGGATTTTAAGACTACCAGGGATCTTACAGATGGTCTAATCAAATCTCATTCAGACTGGAAGAAACTGAGGCTTAGAGAAAGGAATAGATTTACCTAAAGTTTCATGGCTAATTAGGGGTTAGGATACTAAATGGAATCTTCCAGCTATGAGCTAGGTGCTCATCCCTCTAAACTATACCTTAAGTAAGCATTAAAGGCTGCCTTTCATAGCACCTATCCATGGAATGGTCTTCAGCAGTGGAAGGGAAGTAGAGCACAAACCTTGATTTTCCTAATTGAGGATTCAGTGTTCTGATCTGGCACATTAAGAAATTCAAACTGCTTGACAAATAAATTATGTTACCACAACAATGCTGGGAAGGAGGTACTATTACTATTCCCATTTAACAGTTAAGGAATGGAACAATAGATTTTAATTTAACTTAATTAAAATTTAATTTAATTTTCAATATTTCAAAGTCAGATCCACCTGACTCCAGGCTCTATTCTCTAGCCATTATACTTAACCAACATGGCTACCTCATAGAAAACTGGAGTTTCAGGATCTTCAGAAATCATCAAATCAAAAGCCTCCATTTAATACAGAACGAAAATGAGTTCTTCAGAAGTTCTATTGTGGTGAAATGAGTGATTTAAGATCAAGCTGCTAGTAGCAGATCTGGGGGTAGAAAATTGGCCATGCATGTGACTCCTGGTGTAGTGCTCTTTCCTCTATACTAGGGCTTCTTAATCTTATCTTTTCTTCCTTCCTCCCCTCCTTCCCTCCCTCCACCTTTCCTTCCTTCCCTCCATCCCTCCTTTCCTCTTCAAATGCATAAAATACATAGAACAGGAGTATACTGGCAAAGGCTTAATAGATGTCTCTTGAAGCCACCACAGAACAGTTCAAACAGTCTATATTAACGTTTTTGCCATCATTTTCTTAAATCTAGACAATTAACAAAAGATTAAGCATAATCCTTATTTGTAATTTGCTTTTTTTCCAGAGGTATAAAAGCTCACAATGAAAATTTAACAACTGGCTCTCAAAGGTCAGTTCTTGCTGGCTACAGCTCAAACCTGAAAGGGCATCCCGAAAGAAATCAATTATGTAGAAATTAGGACAAATTTTTTCCTACCCACATTTATGAACTCCCTGAAATTTATCCACAAACCCTTAGTCCTATAACATAGTGAACTCATGGCTGTGCTAGAATATTTAAATTTGTATGTAAACGTCTTTGTGTACATATATACATACATATATATTCACATAAATATATACATACATGTATATTTGGTATACAAATGATTCTCAATTTTGAATTTTATCTTTTAATTATCCTCACTGAACAACAGTTAATTTCCTAAGACCATTAGGATTCTGTCCCATACCCCTAGATATTGACTGAAAATCCCAGACTGATGTCATATGCCAACTTAATGAGTACTTTTCCTATTCTTATAGAAGTAAAAGTGAAAATGTTCAATAATGGACCCAACAGAGATCCATTCTATACCCGTTTTATTATCCCATGCTGTTGGGCCAACAAAACCGAATTTCCAGGTGTACTCGTCTGGCTAATTATCTCCTAGTTAGTAAATAAGATTCTCATTGAAATTTTATAATGTATTGATAAGGCTTTTAAATGAGATGGTATAGAAAGTATGCTAGAGTTGGGACATCTATAGTTCTTTGGAATATAAGAGCATTTATTCTAACAAAGAAAGAAATTAAAAATATTTAATAAGATATTTTAAGCTTTTTAAAAATTATCCTCTCTGCTTTATTTTTCTCTGAATATGAATAAGTAGATTTTAAATATTCTCCCTAGTACCCCATGCCCATTATTTGGTTACAGAAAGTATTCTATTGACATAAAAATAACTTTTTCATTTTAAAAGAATTACCACAGACTCTGTAATACATTCTCCAAATCCTTGACATCTCCTATGAGTGCAATGAGCGGCTGGACATTAATGAAGCCTGAAGGATTGAGACCAGGAAGCTGATTTGTCTTACTAGGTCTTCTCCTAGCCTAGCTAGATTTACTGTGTGATCATATTTTTTATCTTGTTCCTCTTTTTGTTCATAATTTTTCTAAGAAGAGAGGTAAAGACAAACTAAAGAACAAAGATCTAAGCATTGGATATCTATAATCTTATTATAATTTACTATCATTTCTATTTTCCACATTTTATAAGACTCCATTTCCTTTTGTCTTTTGTCTTCCTCTTTCAATGATTTATTTTCATCCTTCATCATATTTTTATTTATTTTTCTTCATGGATCTTGAAAATTGAATCATAGTTCCCATTTTTCTACATTAATACTCTCTTTGCTCTTCTATAACTATTGTTTCTTTTTTGATTTCTTCCATAGCCACTGGACCAACATTCTAGGATTGTACTTTGGTTTTTCAAGTCTTGGCTCTGTTTTCTGTGAATGGAAGATCATCTTTTATGCAAATCTATGTCTACTTTATAGATAACTCCTTATTTTTGATTCTATCATCAGCTTTGTTTTTCTCTTTCCCAAAAGGTAGGCTATATCTACTTATTCCCTTCTCAGGAGCCTCTCAGATGTTTGGGCATTTCCTGTACTGATATTTAGCTGACTTTAGCAAACATGGTACCATGATGATTTTAGTCCTATTGTGCCTTTGATAACAGTGATAAACAGCTTTCTTCAATTCTCCTATTTTCATTGTGGTACCCTACAGTGCCACTTTGTCTGTTAAATACTATTACTAGTCAGTGACTTTGCCCCGAAGATGTGAAACTCTGGGAAAGTTTCATCCTGTCAAGCTTAAAGCACACTGTGGTGTGCCAAGAATTCTTGAATGCGAAATCAGCCAGCAATTCAAACCCACAAGTAGTAAGTGAACATCTGCCATGTGCTCTCTGCCTGAAGGGATGCAAATATACCTACAATAGTGTCAGCCTTCCAGGAGTCTATAATCTTTTGGAGTGTTGGTAGTGGGGATGGGGATGAGACAAAATTCTAGTACAGCGCAAAATATGGGGTCATAAAAAAAACTTCATCATACCCAGGGAAAAAGAATAAACCTCTGGTTTTAGGAGATCAGAGAAGCTTTTTTAAGGAGCTAGTTCTTCAGCTAGATTTTGAAAGCCCTATAACAAAATACTCCCAAATGTGTATCCAGCTGAATAAATGGCCTTCAGAAATTATGTCCCTCACAGGATCTCTTTCTAGGAGTTTTTATTTTCAACTGAGGGATTCATAATCATGAATTTCTGAAAGTTCATATCAAATATATTCCAGATTCTATATTGCTGAATTGAAGAACGCATTCACGTTGATTCTTTGCATTCTGAAACAGTTCTGGAGTGTCTTTTCAATTTGATTATAGGATCATAGTGTAGCTCTTGGGACCCGTCTGTGAAGGAGAAATAAGCCTGGTTACCTCCCCTGCTAAGGAAAATGCACTTTGGAGATGAAGCTTACATTTGTCTATATGCGATTATGTCTTTTGAAATCAGAGCTGTTAAGTCTCAGTCTCCAAGTCTTTTCCAGGCTAGAGAGAAAAGCAATGTGTCCACTTAAATTAGATTATAAAACCAACCGCTGAACTACATCCTTTATAGATGAGGAAATTGAATCCCAGGGAGGTGGATTGATTGGCCCAAGTTCAAACGGGTAATGTCAGAGGTAAGATTTGAACTGAGATGTCAGTTCTCCCTACTATACTCTTCCATCAGCCACAAATGCTAAAAGAGTATATGAAGTCAAGTCTTACGGACTGGAATCTTTGCACTCTATGTCTTATTCTTCTCCAAGAAATGCTTTCAGGCCAGTCCTAGGGACAAATCACCTGGACATCTGAATCTTCCCTCAGACCTTGACCCTTGGAGCTCTGGGAACAGCACTTTCAGCCACTCTCTCTCATCTGGGAAGAGCAGCCCCACAGGCTTTGGCAGGTGCTACATCCGCAGTTGCTTCTGATGCAGAAAAGAAACCGCTTCTCACCAAAGTTTTGGCTTTGCTGTGGAGCTAACCTCAGCGATTGATAGGACATTTGAGCACCAAGGACATTACCATCATCTGCTTTGTCGATGAAGACGAGATCATTGAATCTTTGCATCAGATTTGCAGGCAAAACCACGAGAGCTCCCTTTATTAGACTGTGATGTCCCAAGGGGTCTTAGTTTTTCTATTTGTAACCTCAGTACCAAGCGCGTGTTCTGCACACAGTAATCCCTCAACACGTGTTTCATTCATTCATTCATACAATGCCTCAATCATAGTTCTCAGATATAGGGGATTTCCTCCCCATTGCTGAGGCAATATTAAGGACTCTCTGTACTGCGACATGAAAAGATGCAAACCATTAACACTTGCCCTGCAACACATTAATTAGCGACAGGCAGTTCTCATCAAAAATCTTTATAATTACTCAGACACCTCCCTTGTATTTAGCGTGAATACTAGTTTTTTCTTGATAAACACTGTAACCTTAAATATTGTGTCAGTACAAATACAGAGCCTAGGCAAGTATATAATTAGTATAATGAATTATAATTTTTAAAAGCTAAAGGTTCATACTGTGAGAAAAGAAAATAAAGCTGAGTAAATGTTTTTGGAGGGACTTTATTCCCACAATTAAGCCTGTGGGGACTATCCAATCAATTTCCAATTAATGGCATATAAAGAACATGTAGGTTCTATTTCTTTTCCTCTGTCACCTTGGGGAAACAGCCCTAGTAGTAGTATTCCTGGGTCAAAGTGTATACTCAATTTTATAATTCTTTGGGCATAATTCGACATTGTTCTCCCAAATGGTTGGAACAGTTCAGAGTTTCACCAATAGTATATTAGTGTCTCATTTCCCATCCCCATCCCCCTTCCTCTCCAACATTTGTCATTTCCCTCTTCTATTGTGTTAGTAGATAGGTATAAAGTGATACCTCCGAGTTGTTTTAATTTGAATTTTTCTCATTAATAATTGATTTAGGGTATTTTTTCATGTGACTATATTTGATTTTTTTTCTTCCCAAAACTACCTGTTCATGAAATTTGATCATTAATTAATTGGTAAACAAAACTTGACTCAGGTTTCTATGTATTTACAAAATGAGGTGTTTAATGCAAGACACTGGTTATAAATCCCCTTCTCCCAGTTTTCTGCTTTTCTTGTAAGCTAGAATTGGCTTTATTTGTGTAATTTGTATAAAACCTTTTTAATTTAATAAAATCAAAATTATCTACTTGATGTCACATAATGCTATCACTTGCTTATTCATAATGTCTTCTTTTATTCATAAATCTGATAGGTAATATATTCTAGGCTCCTTTAATTACTTACATCTGCCTTTATCTCTAGGCCATATATTCATTTTGACTTTATCTTGGTAAAAGGTGTAAGATCATACTACTCTATAACTAGTTTTTTTTTTCCAGCTTTACAATTTTCTAAGTACTTTTTTCCCCCATATGAGGTCTTTTATCAAATGAGTTCTTATACCAAAAAGCTTAGATATTTTCATTTATCAAACACAAGTTACTATTTGTATTTAATATTATGTGTTATATACTTATTCTATTTCATTGATCCATCATTTTATTTCTTAGATCATACCATGTAGTTTTGATAAGTGCCTTATAGTAATAAAATCTGTTACTACTAGTCCTTTTTCCTTTAAAGTATTTTTTCACTAATTCCTTTCCTTTTGTTCTTCCAAATTTTGCTATTATATTTTCTAGCTTAATAAATTAGTTTAATTGGGATGGCAGATTTGGAAATAATTGAGAATATGAAGATTTGATTATGTACAATTATAATTTTTATAATATTTTAGCTCACATGTAAACAATTAATATTGCCCTAATTATTTAGGTCTGACTTTGTATTTAAAAAGCACTTTAAAATTATGTTCTTATACTTCCTGGGTTTGTCTTAAAAGGTACATTCCCAAGTATTTTACATTGTCTATGGCTATTTTAAATTAAATATCTCTTGTAAGACTTTATAGGCAATATATAGAAATGCTGATGATTTATGTGGGTTAACTTTATAAACCTGGTCTTTTGATAAATGATTGTTTCAATTAATTTTTAATTGAGGGTTCAGGATTTTCTAAGTATAAAATCATATCATTTGCAAAAAGAAAAAATAAATGAATTGACTTATTAATTTTGTAATTCACGATTAGTTATTTAACCTCTATTTGCTTTAGTTGCCTTAACTGTCAAATGATCATAATGCTAGCACCTCTTTTCCCTGGTTTTGTGAATATCAAATGAGACATTTGTAAAGCACACCGAACCACTTATTAAGTACTATATAAATGCGATTACATACATATAAACGCTATTTGTGGAACTATGTATACATATGTTTTGATCTTTGAGTAACCATTTCTTTTTATGTTGTATTTTTCACATCATCCAAGTCTCTATTTCTGATCAATGATGTATTTCTACATTTTTCTTCTCATTTCTTGTAGTTCTTCTTATTTATGGATTCACTTTACTCTAAGATTTCACTTTATGGCCCATATTTATTTATTTTTATTCATTTTGTCCCCATGCTTTTGATCTATCCTAAGGAGCCAGTGAACAAACCGAGAGCAATCACACGGCTGAATCACTCAGAGTCTCATTCTCTTATTCTTGTGAGTGAATTATTCAGGCCCTTCTCATGATACAGTGTGTTGAGCTTGAAGCAGTCCTGGTCTTTAGATGAAAGCTTTGGACTTGGACTAGGATACACATCTAATAATTACATGCCTCAAAAGCTTCTTCTGAAATAAAAGCTGAATCTCAAAGTATGGGGTTTGGTTCTAAACACAGGAGATAAGAAGAAAGAAATACACTTCCAAGTGTTGGCAGAGGCATTTTTGTATCATGCCCCTTAAGATCAAAGGGAATGAGGATTTATGCAGAGACCTATCTGTAGAAATAGAGGTTTTGCTTATTTCCACAGCCGTAAGCCTCCTTCATGCACTTTTTCTGGAGTAAAGTACAGTTCTGTACCTTTTATTGACAAGGGCCCAATGTGCTTTTCAAAGTTTTCTTTTTCAGACTAGTGCAGAATACCCGAGTCTGATGGATCTTTTTTAATAATATTTTTTTTTGAATCTTGTCATTATTAAAGTCACCCCTATCCCTTGTCTGAAAATACCTTTTAACTGTTTTGCTCCTGATTATCCACAAAAAGTCTACTCCTTAATGGGATAGAAGCTTCCTTACCTCATTTTACCTTTGTATTCCTAACATTTAGAGGCAGTATGGTCTGCTGGGTAGGGATCTGGAGTCAAAGGCAAGAAGATTTCAGTTCAAGGGGCCTTCTGACATACACTGACTACGTGTCTCTGGGCAAGTCAATTTGTCTTAGTGTGTAAGTTGCAGACATCAATATTACTACATTAATTGTTAGGAGTATAGTGTCTTCCCAACAAGTAGCCCAGTATTACTTAGTAGAGGCTAATTGAACATTTGTTCGCTTGCTTAAAAACCCCAAAGTTGCATACAGCTTTTCTGTCCATTATTCAAGCATTTATTAAATGTCTGGTGCATATAGACCAAGGGTTCTGGGAGAGATGTGGAGATATCCTTCTCCTCGTGGGGCTTACAGTACTCTTGTCTTCAAGGCTCTTCTCCTTTCTTCATCATTCCCGAGCCCATTCTGAATCTCATTCATACCATTTTAGATTTTATGAAAATATATTGTGGGGAGATGGGTAAAGGGATAAATGGAAGGAAATCAGAGTACTCTGTAATCCCTATCTTATCAATTACCTGCTCCTATGCTTTAAAATTCACTCCTTAATCTTGGAATGGATTCCCTCTAGTTTTCTGCCTTTTGATTTTTCTTCATTTCTTCAAGCTTTAATTGAGATGTTATCTCCTCTGTGGAACTTTCCCTAATTCTACCTACCTGCTACTCTAGAGAGTAGAGACTTGTCCCTTCGGAAATGTCTCCTAACACTCTTCCTGGTCTTTTTCTTCATGCTTACCTCACTCTCCCTTGCACCACTATTGTTTAGATACTTCTCATCCTTGACCCATTCCATCATAAATACCCAGTATACCAGATCTGGCCTGTATGCATCCACCAGTCCCCGCTGCCTAGAACCACAAACTGTTGCTGGAGCATCCTTCGGAGAGCTTCCTCTCTAACATGTAGGCAAATGATCATTCAGTCTTTGCTCCTACATAAGAAAGGGGAAAACACTATTCCTCCGAAGGAAGTCCATTCTACTTCTGTGTAAATGGAATTGCTAGGAAGTTGTTTGTTTGTTTTTCCCTTATATCAAGCTTAAATTTGGATCTCCAATGCCTAGCTTTGTTATTTTGATCCTATCACAATAAGCTTATCCTTTTCAACTAATATTTTTCAAATACTTGAAAATGCCTCCCATCTTCCCTTCAATCTTCTCCACATAGAGCACTGAAGCACAGTGGACCAAGTCCTGGGCTTGGAATCAGGAGGACCTTAGTACCCATCTGGTCTCAGACACAGTGGGTCTCTGGACAAGTGATTTAACCCCTATTTGTCTAGTTTTTTTTTTTCTCATTTTTTCTCAGTAACTATAAATAATAGCAGCACTTATTAAGGGTTGTTAGAAAAATCAAGTGAGATACTATTGTTTGAAAAGTCCTTAGCACAGTGCTTGAGTACTACATAAATGTTGATTTCTTTCTCTTCCTCCTCTTTTCCAAGCTCAGCAATGAATAGTTCCTTCAAATAATCCATACGGGTTATCAAGCTGAATCCCTGTGATGTGTATAGTGCACAGAGCATTAGGTCAATGGATCTGCTTTCAAATATGAGCACCAATACTTAATACCTATCTGATTTGGGGCAAGTCAGACTTCCTTCAAGTCCATTTTCCAAGCTTTAAACGGAAGGGGTTGAAAGAGACAGCTTCTGGGGACCATTCTAGCTGTGGATATAGGAACCTGTATTCAAGTCATACCTTTTTATAAGCTCACTTTCCTTTTTTTTTAGTAGTCACAGTCCTGCCCAGGTGTCCAGATGTGTTCTGATCAGAGCAGAGCACAATGAGACCATCACCTCCCTGGCCGTGGGCACTCTCTTTTCCATGCTGAACTCAAGGATTACAAGAGTTTTTTCATAACTGCCATGTTATACTGTTGACTCAAAGAGCTTTTAGACCACTAAAACCTGCAGATTTCCTTTCTCAGAAGACCTACTGTGCAGCCATGTCACCTCACATTATGATGTGATGCTGATTTCTTTGAAGACAAGGCTAGGTTTCAAACATAACCATATTAGGTTTCACCATATCAGATGCATCCTGAGGTCTTAGCATATCTCTTTTAGAATACTGACTGGAGTTCCATCTCTTAGCAAGCCCTTCTCACTCAGGCTCATCATCAAATATGCCAAACAAGTCATGTATGTCTTTATCTAAGTAAATGGAAAAATAATAAATATCATAGAATCAAGCATTTAATGGAATATTCCATGGGAGGCCTCCCTCTAAAATGACCCAAAACCACTAATGTCCATTCTTTGATTATTTAACTAGATCTCAATCCACCCGTATTATTTTTGATCTCATATCACTCCATCTTTTCGATAACAAATAAAACAAGTGTATGGCACAGGGTAGACAATGGGAAAAAATTGTTTGGTTGAAAGCTAAGGAGAAGAAAAAAAATTAAGTCTAAAATCACGATAGACCCAAGTGTCACAGTAGAGTGGAAGGAGGAGTAGGTTAGTAATTCTAGGCAATGAATAAGAACAAGTAATTGAAATAAGTTTATTATGATCAGACAGATATTAGGAACAGTGGCTATAGCTCTGGACTTACAATCAAGAAGAACCATCCTAAACTGGCCTTAGATACTTATTAGCGGTATGATTCTGGGCAAGTCACTTATGCTGCTGCTTCAGTTTCCTGAGTTGAAAATTGAGGATAAATGATCTTGTGATGAAAAGAGCCATCTGTACCCAGAGAGAGGCCTGTGGGAACTGAGTGTGAATCTCAACATAGCATTCTCACAGTTTTTGTTGTTGTTTGCTTGCATATCATATTTTCTCATTTTTTTCCTTTTTGACCTGATTTTTCTTGGGCAGCACAATAATTGTGGAAATATGTATAGAAGAATTATACATTTTTAACATATATTGGATTACTTGCAGTTTAGGGGGTGGGAAAATTCTGGAACACAAAGTTTTGCAAGGGTAAGTATTGAAAATTATCTATGCATATGTTTTGAAAATAAAAAAAGCTTCAGCTAAAAAAATTGAGGATAACAGCACTTATACTCTAGGGTTGATGTAAGGATCAGATGAGATAATATTTATAAATTATATAATGCCTGACATATCAAACAACAAATGTTTATTGATATCCTTCCTATTAGAGATGATAGAAAATGTTAACTCATTATTTATTATTAATATATATGTGATAATAAATCATTTATCTAGATCAGGAGTGGAGAACCTTTTTCTCTGCTAAGGGCCATTTGGATATTTTAATATCCATAAAGAATTATCAGCTTTTAGAATTCAAGCAGTGAGTTTTCAGCTTATATTGCCTAAGGTTGCCTTAGCAAAAGATTCTGAAGGCTTTATATGGCCTGCAGATGGGATGTCCCATCCTCCTCCAATCTAGGTCAAGCTATAGTTCTAACATCCATAAAAGTGTGAAGATGAAGGCAAGAGCTATGTTAGAAAGCAGGAATAATAAAATAAGAAATTAAAAATCTAGCCAAATATTGGGAAATCATACCTGTAGAAAATAAATCACGAAGACAAAGAGTAAGAGAACAATTTTAAGAAAACAAGGAAAGCACTTCATAATTAAGGTAAATGATTCCTTTAGTTTTTTCATCTTTTAAATAGTTTCTATTAAAAAATAATGGCAGCTAGATGACTCAGTGGAACTGGGACTTTGGTCAAGAATATTCAGATTTGAGTTCAAATCTGGTCTCAGATACTTATTGTCTGTGTGGCCCTAGGTAAGTCACTTAATCCTATTTGCCATAGTTTCCTCATCCATAGGCTAAGTTGGAGAATGCAATTATAAACCACTCCAACATCTTTGCCAAGAAAATCCCAAATAAGGTAATGAAGAATCAGACGTGACCAACAAATGAGTAAACAACAGCAAAAAGAAACATAAGGGTCGATTCCCCAAACTCAACTGGCCTGAGCATCATAAGCAATCATATTTCTGACTGGAGCTGGGATTTTAGGAGAACATGAACAAATTACTGACAACATGCTTCAAAGGAAATGGCTTACGGGAAAAATTGCTTTCTAGTACCCCTGATCACTCTCATTTGGACAAAACAAGAAGATGGCCATTTTGCAGAAGACATGTTCTTTTGTCATTGATGCTAAATATAATTTTCAGATACACTCAGAATAGCAAAAGTTCCAAGATGTAAAGGTAGACCCAAAGTTAGAAAATAAATCAATTTTAGTACAGTAGGTCATTAATAATATTATTTAGCTGATGCATCAATGAGAAGAAGTTGGTACTTCTCTCTTTCCAAGAAAGGAAAAGTATAATTTAAGAAAATATTTATGAGTTGTTTCAACTATACTCTAATTTCCACATGATGCATAGAAAATTCACTTAATCGCATTTTTTTACTTCCAATGTCAGTTCCATCTTTGGTACAGTGACAAAAGCCTCGAGGTCAGATTGTCTGTGGCTATCCATTAATGCAAAAAGAGTCGCCAGTGACTTTCCTGTAGTCTGAGAATATAAGCAGTTTTTAATTATATTTCTTGTTCCAAGGTACTCCAAAAGAATGAGTTTAGATTTTGCTAAATCATTTGAAGTTTTGACACACATCTTGCCAGACAGAAAGAGAAAAATATGACAACTTTCAATTCCTTGGTTAAGGATGACAGTCTAGAATATAAATTGAGCATAACCTTCAATTTCATAGTTGAATATAGATAATTTTCTGAATAAGCAGGTTAGCATGAATATATCCTGAGAGAAAGTTTTAAAGAACTTAGAGATTGAAGTAAATGTTCTATATACATAAAAAACTTTTCCCCTTCATATATTAATAAAATCAATTCTTTGAGGAAAAAAACCAACAACTATCATTCCACTTAGTTATGTTTTTAATGAGCTACATGAGAAACCTTTCTACTTACCAATGGATTTCATCACTCTCTAAAAGTTAACTTGAGATGTAAAGAGGTTGTGACTTACTGCAAATCATACTATGTGTGTGTGTCTAAGACAGGGCTGGAACTTGTTTGTCCTGATTTTCAAGGCTAAATCTCTACCCACTGTGCCATTGTGCTATCTTTAATAAATGCTTGGGAACTGGTTAATATCTTTGATTCTCTGACTAAACTCATAGCTCTTTCTACAGGACATTGTTTATTAAATGACTAAAGTCATTTACTTAATGACTTAAGTAACTAAAAGAAATGGCTAGACCAAGGGATCCCATATAAAAGCATTGATATAAGAAAACAGACCAGAGCACTTATTCAACCAATGTAAAAAAAAAAAAAATAGTACCTTAAAAAATGTTTAGTTTCTCTTTGTTCCTTATTCTGGGATCAGGTTTCAAAGTGAAAGCCATAGTTTATCTCCTCTCATTTTCAAATGGCAGAAACAAAGCTTTCTCACATAAACAAAAAGAGGAAGTTGCAGGATAGAACTTCTTCTGACTTCAGAAGCGGTAAATGTCCTTTAGGTTCCATCACACCGCCTCTAGGAGACTCACAAAAGTGGATTAATAATGCACTGATATGTCAAAGGTAGGATCGAGAACAAATTCACCAGACTGATGTTGGTGCAAAATCATCAATTCTTTCCCTCCAAAATTTCATGAAATTTAATTGAAGTGAAAAACTGACATGAAGCAGACCATAGAAAAATCCTTATTTCTTGCTTAAGATTATCAATTTACTTTGGTAAATAAAAATTTGTGTTAAAAAAAAAAGTTAGGTTCACTTTTGTTTTACATGCAAATCATTGATCCAAAAATTTGAATTTAGTCTGAGTCAGAGGCAAGTGCTTTGTTTGAGGAAGAATGGAACGCATGTCCAAAAATTGCCAAAAAAGAAAAAAAGACACATTTCTATAAGACACCAAACCAGTGATTCCCAGAGGAAAACAGGAATGTGCCTCTTTAAGAACATTTGAGGGTAATCCAATGTAGGTTTCCATGCTTTAAGATGCTGTGATAATTCTTCTGCATCTCTTCATTTTTAAGATCAATCTTCGCTCTTATCTATGTGAATATTGCCTGTCATAGAGTAATAATTAACAGTTTTTCAAGTCTTAATATGAAATATAATTTGTATTCATGCTCTTCTATCAGTGTTCTGAAGAGTATTCATCCAGAATCTTTCCTCTACAACATTTAAGCTTCATAGGAACTAACCAGTATAACATTAGGAGACTGTTCACTGTGTTCTATGATTTACCACCTCTTTTTTCAGCTGCACGCTTCTTGGCAACCATCCCTTATGCTACTTCTTGTACATAAATTATTGTTCCAACATAAGCATTCCTATAATTGACTGAATTATGAAATTATTTTACTTTAGTGGTTCTGTACCTGTTCCTTGTACCAGTATCTGATAACCAGTTGCTTTCTCAGATCTCAGATTATAATACAGACCTTGTCCAAATGAGTGAATCCCGACCTTTACAGCCCTGTGCTAAGCCTTTGTAGCCATAAAAGTCTAAGGAGGTAATCCTGAGACCTTTTTCTTCCCAACGCCCCTAAGAATATCAGCCCTAACTTAGTATAGAACTCGAGCTTGTAGAGGGAACTTAGTATCAGGAGAGGTTACAGTTTAGTTTTGTGTCAATATTGCTTTCAGGTGCTTATGGTTATTTGCTACATTAATGTACCTCTTTTTAAAGATACTTCTGGGTTTCCAAGTGACCTTAGAGACGCTATTGCCCCAAACTTGAAAATAGGGGACACAGCAGCTGTCTCTGTATACATCTTTCTTCTATCAGTAGATGAAAGTGCCAAAAACCAGATTTAAAACCTCAGGGCCATCTTTGACTGTTCCCTCTTTTTCAGCCCTCACATCATATCCAAGGGCATCCTGTTAACTGTTCTTCTGTTGCATCTGCCCCATCTCCACTCAAATTTCCATTGGCTGAGCTCTCAACTCCTCCAGAGTCTGGCTGACCACATTAGCCTCTTAATTGGTCTCCCCCAGTTCCAGGCTCTTGCCTATCTAACTCTTTCTTTACACAATGGCCAAATCAATCTTTGTAATGCACACATCTGACCATGTGTGTGCTAAGCTGAAAAATCCTAATTAGCTCCCCATTGCCTACAAGAGAAAATGCAGACATTTTATCCTGGCATTTAAGGTTTCCCAAAATCTAGACTAAACTTTCATTTATTTTCCTTTATATATACTACATCCCAGTCAAAATGGATTATTCCCTATCCTTTTATTTCTCCTGTTTTCCTACCTGCTGAATTCATATAGGCCAACCCCAGGCATGATCACTGTCATAGAATCTCACCTCACCTCACCTCACTTATTCATAAAAAAATTAGTAATTAAATTCTTACTGTGTAAATCTGGCTGCTAAGCACTGAGAAAGATACCAAATTTATCTAAGTCTCTGAACTCTGGGAGAATTAGGCTGATCAACATTGTTGATTTTATTAACGGCCTCAGAACAACTCCTTTTCCTTTGTCTTGGGGACAACATGCAGTAAGGTGAACTTGTCTCTGATCCTACATTAGACATTTTTTAAGTTCTTCATGCCTCAGGTTACTGATTTGTGTCTCCGAGTCATCATTTGAGTGTTTTTCTTATTAAATTTGGATACAGCACCTAACGAAGTAAGCATCCTGGACTGCAGTTAGTCTCCTCCTGTGCTTCTTACATCCTCTCCTGTCAATAAATCACCTAGAAGCATAAAATCTAGTTTCCATGGAAACCTGGCTCATTAAGCGGCTAAGGACCAAAGCTTGTGTGACTGCTCAAAGTACTGGTACTGCTTATTCTTTGGTTCTTCTGGTAAGAGTTTTTACTTTATCCTTGCAACTTGAAATGGTTTACTTCCTTTCTAGTGGAACAATGACAAGTTCTGTGGATAATTTTTTTAAAATCTTACTTTTTTTCTTTGGTTCTTATGTTTAATTTATCTATGTTAATGCAGAAATACCTATTACTTTCTATTAGTTATATGTGATAATTGTTCAGAGTGGCTGGCTAATAAGGGTATTAATATTTCATCCATTCAGAAATCAGGCAATGACAAGTTAAATCTCCTAAATATAATTTTAGTTTTTATAAAAAAGTCATAGTAATAAATATCATCAGTGATAGATTTGAAATAGCACTGGGATTGGAGCCTAAAGATCTGAGTTCAAGTTCTGACTCTTTTCCTTTCTTACTGTATCTCTTTGGGCAAGTTATTGAAAATCCTGGATCCTCGGTAACTTCATCTGTGAAATGTAGATAATCATACCTGTCCCTCTCCCAAGGTGGATTTGAAGAGCAAATGTGAAAATACTTAGCTAAGATACAGATTCTTCTGTTCCATGGCACTCCAACCTTTTCACCTACATTCTTTGTCTAGTGCCAATAGTCATGAGCCACTCCATCGGCTTTATAGTCTCCTTTATCTTTAATTTAACGTCTCATTAAGTGATATCAGAAGAAGTCCATGAGCACCTGCTCTTCGGATCAACTCAGGGTAAGTCCTATAAACTGATATGTTGGGTCATGGAGAATAGTGCTAGAAACTTGAAAGGAAAGGGGACCAGCCTGGGAATAATCTCTGAGGAGAGAGGGCAGTTTGCAAGGGGAAGGAGGACAAGGACCAGATTGAGAATCAGGAGATCTAGACTGGAATTCTTTCTTGGCCACAAATGAGTTGTGTGATATGAGCTAAACCACTAAGTGTTCTAATCAATCTGCTACAAACATCTATTGAGAACTTATTATATACCAAGTACCAAAATAGAGAATACAAAGAAAGGGAAAGGCAGCTCTTGCTCTCAAGAAGCTCACAGTTTAATTGGGGAAACAGCATGTAATCAATTATATAAAATGAGTCCAAAGGTCAAAAATAAAAAGTATGTTTATCAATATCCTTAAACCAATGGTTTATTATAAAATAAGCAAACAATGAGATACCTGCCAGAACTTTTCACTCCTCAGATGTCAATTATGGCAAAAAGAGACCATTGCCTCGAGGTGCCCTTAGGTCACTGCCATCTAAGTTCACTTCTCAAAGTTTTTTGATGTTGAAAACCAATGATGAAGATTACAGGGCTGAGAGAAAATATGAGTTTTGGTCCATGTGTTTTTACTGGAGCTCATCTGAAATGTCTGGAAGACAGGGAAGGATCAGGTTTAGTGAACTGTAATTAGAGCACACCAGTAAACTCACCTCACAATGAACTAAAAAATGGATCCCATCCCCAGGAGGTACACAGCAGACAAGCACATGAAATCCACTTTTTCATGCTACTAGCAAACCAGAAGCTTTGTTCGAAATGAATAAAGAGCTATAGTAAGGTAATGATTAATGGTGCTCGTCTACTTTAGTGTTCTTCCTAATAACGACATTTTTAATGTATGGCCATCTATCTCTATGAGACACAGAGACAAAGTAGAAGAAATATTGATATTAAAATGTATTGTTAATGCTTATAAAATTAATGAATTCATAGTATTGTCAGTTAGGAAAACCCATGAGCTTGTGTTCTCTATCTCTCTGTCTCTGTCTCTCTGTCTCTCACTCTTCTCCCTCCTCTTTTTTTTTTTTTAAGGAGGTTGGCTTGGAGCTTGTCTAAAGTCTGTTTCAGTTCTTAAATCCTAAGAACAAATGGCCTGAAGATTGAGAAAATTATTAAATTAGCTATAACAAGGGCTTTTCTTTTTTCCACCCACTGACACTGAGCATGGAAAGCATATGCTGAATTTCCCCCACCAAAGCAGATCTCAAGCTATCTGTTACTAAATGGCTAAATCTTTTTTTAATAATAGCCTTTTATTTTCAAAATAAGTACAAAGATAATTTTCAACATACACCCTTGCAAAACTTTGTGTTTCAACTTTTTCCTCTCTCCTTTTCCTGCTTATCCTTCCTTTAGACAATATAGATTAACATGTGTAATTCTTCTAAGCATATTTTCACATTTATCATGCAGCACAAGACAAATCAGATCAAAAAGAAAAAATGAGAAAATAAAACAAGCGAGCAAATAATAACTACAAAAAGGTGATGTTTTGATCCACATTCAATCCCCTAGTCATCTCTCTGGATGCAAGATGGCTTTCTCCATCACCAGTCTATTAGAATCGGCTTAAATCACTTCATTGCTGAAAAGAGCCAAGTCCATCACAGTTGATCATCACATTATCTTGTTGTTACTGTGTGCAATGCCCTCTTGGTTTTACTCTTGATGGCTAAATTTTAAGGCACTATCTTAGGTGCACTATAAAGTTATGATTGAGCTTTTCTGAGTTGGCCAGGATCACACAGCTAGTTATTAATAGAAATAGAAACATGAACTTCTTCGCTTTTAGTATGGAAGTTCTTTCTATGTATGTATGTGTATATATATATATGTATATATATACAATATATATTCACTATTCATTATAGTGAATGTATACATTAAATGCATAAATGTATATATTTAAAAAGGGACTAGAATATATTCTGTCTAGAAGAACTTTTAAAATAAATTTTCTTGGTGTATTTACTCAGCATGACAGAAGAGTGAAGCTTCTGGCATTTTCACAGAAGATATTAAAATAGTCTGTTGTCTAGTTGGTTTAAATATAACTTATCTCTTGCAAAATTTTGCCTATCAGGACACATGATATAAGAAATCTAATTTCTAGGTACAATAAATGTATGAAGTCCTATGATAAGCCAGGGTTGCCTTGCCATAACTGAAAAAAGTCATTGCTTGTGGGTGTCGAACATATGCATGTAGACATATGCCATAAAGTCACTAAGATATAGCTAATTTAAAGTTATATATTTTTCAATAATTCAAGAATTCTGCCTTTTCTCTCTCCCATACTTCTCCCCTAATTGAGAACAAAAGAAAAACAAAAGCCTTGTTACAAACATACAGAGTATACATAGTCAATCAAAACAAACATCCACATTGACCAAATCCCCCACCTTCCCAAAATGTGTAATTCTTCATTCTCCGTCCTTCATTTCTCTATCAGGAATTGGGGGGTGGCGTGTTTTGCCAGTAGTTCTCTGGAATCACCACTGGTGGTTTTATCAGAGTTCCGCTCATATTCATTTCACTCTGCATCAGTTTATTTAAGTCTGAAATTATCTCCATTTTTTCCAACAGTACAATGTACTCATCACATTTACAGACCACAACTTGTTCAGCCTTTCCAAAATTCATGGACACCTTTCAATTTCCCATTTTTTGCACATCCTTCGTGTTTGTTCTGCTTATGACTAATTCTTTCCTTACATTTGCACTTCCTCTATTTCCCCATTATCCTCTCTTTTCCTTCCCTTTTCTCTGCTGAGTAAAATTTGTATATGTGTATTTATGTCTATATCTATGTCCATGTCCATACGTATCTATGTCTGTGTCTGCATATTCTTCCTGGAGGTATTTCTCAGATGTGGCTGATAGCATTATTCACGTCAAGAAATTTATGTACTGTTTCTTTCCATAATGTAATCCCCTTGGATCTGCTAATTTATAAAGAGCAATAATTTAAAATTCGAAAAACATAAGTAAAACACATAACTTCACATATTCAATTAATTCCCACCCTGACATTGTGCTTTAAAATCTATGATTACTTATGACTTTTCTGAAGAAGATATTGATTGATGAAATAGTTAAATCCCTAGTGATTAGAATCAATTGCATTTAATCTTCCAACCTAATTATCATCTTAATTATTATAAATACATGAGATTCATCACGGTGTCAATTCCTTTTTATATGTGAAAAGGAAATCTGAGACACTGGGAGACATTCTCTGTCTTCATTCATCCAGACAGGAAAATCACTCCCATTTGCCCTTTATTGCCAGTTGTTCAAGCTTAGCTCTAAGCTGAATATTCATCTTATAGGTTGCAGTTAAAACTTCTTCAACTGACTTCATCTAAGTCCATCCAACTTCTATCAAAACCGAGGAATATGCAGGGCATAGAATTAAAAGGTCCTATTCCAAAAGTGGAATGATCCACACTAAACATTATTCCTCTCATTTTCGGTTGCATCTCATACTCCAAAATGATTCTCATTCTTTTTTGGTTGTCTTATTGTAACTCCCATGAGTTGATGATTGATTTCTATGATTCTGTGGAAGTCAATCCTGGAAATTAATGCCTTTTGCTAAGGAAAAATACTTCCTTGTGAGGGGCAAGTAGCCAAACCATATGATGACCTGATAGTTCTCCTAATATTTAATCTCTGAATTATGTACTAGAAACAATAAATATTCATATATTAGCCATCTTTGCAAGAGTTATTTTTTTCTTTTTTTTTTCTTTTAAAGGGATGATCAGGTAAACCAACCATTTTGCAGGTATCAATTTCAACCTAATCATAACAATCTTTTCTACAATCATGGAAGATATTTAAATTTGAGCAAGCAGGAAAAAAAATCTTCTGAAGACCATCCCTTAGGAACCAGTATTCCCAAAGTAGCCCCTGGCCTTTTCTCCTCTGATTCTGGCTGATGGCAATCCAAACAAATTTTGCAGAAGTGTCTCATAGCTGGACACAGGCTACTCCCTACCTCTCTTTTGTCTTCTTTCTTTTGTTTGGAAGAAAATAGTCACCAACCTAGCCCCCATCTGCAAATTCTGGCTCCATTCTCTTGCCTCCTCTTGTTAGCCTGATAGGTAGAGTTACAACTTCTCTTCTTGAATGAGAAAGGAAAGGAGAGGATAAAGGAAGAGAGGAGAGGACAAGGGGAAATCCACATACTATGACAAAGTAGATCTAGACAATTTCTAGAACTCTTACAAGTCATCAGCCTTCTTTCTTAAATTAGCAAAGAAGCAGAAATTAAGTAAAGCCCTCTCCAGATTTCTCAGTCTGGTAGACGTGCCTAGGGTTCAGAGTTGCAATTCCCTCGAAGAACTAGTCTCCAATATAGTACAGTCCTATTGTTACTGTGATTCACCTAGATTAATTGAGCTTCACTGCAGCTTTAATCCTACACTGCTTGTAGGATTTACATTACATTCTAATCCTACATAGGAGATTCACATTTTATTCTGGTATAAATTGTAAGAGGGAAAAAAAAACCCAACAAACATACCCCATAAGACAATCAAAGCAATGGTGGCCAGATGGCTTATGGCACTGAAGAGTACAATAAAAAATGCTAATATGTAACTAACTTTCCTCCCAGGAATCCTCAAATTGCCTGTCAAAAATATGGCTGTTGATAAAGAAATAATTTGCTTTGCTAAAACAAATCAACAAACAAAAAAGAGAAATGTAGAAGTCGAATTTGTCAAGTAGTCATCCTCCTTAACTTCTTCCTCCTCATCTCCCACCAAATGCCCTTCCTCCCTCCACCACCAAGTCTAGAAGAGCACCCAATGCTTGGACCACTCTGTTTCCAATAATATTTGCTTCAACTCTCCTCAAGCAGCTCAGTGTTCCTTCTCCTTTTCCCTGCTCCCAGAGTTTCACCATATTGGTACAATTCTTAATTTGGAGACTTGATCGTCCTAGTCTTCTGTGACTCAGAACCCAAGAGCTCAAAATTGTCCACCACCTTCATGCTTCTTAGGAAAAGGATAGCAGGAGTGCTCCACCACATCTAGCATCCCATTACTTTCTGATAAAACTCATAATCCACGCTATTTTTATTTTTTCTAGAGCTGATATGTAGGAGAAATATACATAGGAATAAAAGAAAATAAATACTTTCTCCTACTTAATATCCCAGAGAAGATTCAATACTATTCAGAACATCTCTTTGTAAAAGACAAAACATTAAGGCACTAAGGAACATATTTCTGCTATAAAATAAATAATTGTTAGGAAATAGAAATTATATATGTTTAATATATATGTATATATATATATATATATATATATATATATATATATATGTATATAATATATTTTTAACCTCAATTCTCCTTAGTACCTAAAGGATAGTTGGCTGGAATTCAATTTTGTGCATAGGCCCAGAAGATTCAAAGAAAATGTGAATTGAATACTACTTAAACAAGAATTCCTCAGAACAAAAATGATTTTCAAGATCAAATATAAGTGATAGATGAAAAAAAGATAAACATATGAAAGCAAAGAAAAATTATGAAAATATAATCAACAGTTGGGAAAATGGGCACAAAATGCCTTAATATAAAATTAACCAAATAGAAAAAGAGGTACAAAAGCTCACAAAAGAAAATAATTTCCTAAAAATGAGAATTGGGCAAGTAGAAGTCAATGACTCCATGAGACACCAAGAAGCAATCAAGTCTAAAGAATGAAAAATAAAATGTGAAAAATCTTATTAAAAACACCTTGGAAGTTAAATCAAAGAGAGAATTTAAGAATTATTGGACTACTCAAAAACCACAATCAAAGAAAGAACCTTGATATCATATTTCAAGAAATTGTCAAGGAAAAGTGCCTAGAGCCAGAGGGTAAAATAGACATTGGAAAAAATATGCCCATCACTACCTAAAAGGAATTTCAAAATAAAAACTCCCAGTTATGTTATAATCAAATTCTGAAAAAGTGCAGAACTGCCTTAAAAAAGTCAAATTAACTATGAGAAAAATAGACAATAATTATACTAGTAGGAGATTCTTAACTTTCCCTCTCAGAATTAGATAACTTCAACCCTAAAAAGTAAGAAGTCAAGGAGATTAGTAGAATTTTAGAAAACTTAAATATTATAGCTGTCTGTAGAAAACTGGAAGAGAGAAGAAATGCCTCTTTAGTTCCAACTGCATATGGCATCTTCACAAAAACTGACTATTTGATATGATATAAAAATCTAATAACTAAATGCAGAAAAGTGAAATATTTCAGACCATAATACAATACAAATTACATTTGATAAAGGGGTGGAATTATCTATTAAATTTAATTGGAAACTAAATAATCCAGTCCTAAAGAATGAGTCCATCAATGAAGAAATCAAAGAAATAATCAATAACGTCATTGAAGAAAATGACAACAATAAGAATATTCTAAAATCTGTGAGATGCAGCAAAAGTAGTACTTAGGAGACAATGTATATCTCTAAGTGTAGACATCAATAAAAGAAAGAAAAATCTAAAACAATTAATTGAGCATGTGACTAAACACACTAAAAAAAATAAAAATTTTAATTAAACACCAAAACAAAAATCTGAAAATCAAAAGGAGAGATGCATAAATTCAAAAGTAAAAACAAGCAAGCAAAAACCAATAAATAAACCTAAGATCATTTTTGGGGGTGGAAATAAAATAGAAAAATGTTTGTTTAATTTGAATTTAAAAATTTAATTATGACTACTTTGTGCTTTCCAGGATGGAAGAACAATATATAATCATGCTTCGTTCATATTTTGGCTTGACCATATCTACAACTCTTTGCCTCTTAAAGTCCTCCATAATTATATCTTTCTAGTCTTCTTCCATCTTTCTTAACCACCCCTATCCCCTTCCTACCTAGTCTGAGACACAATGACTGGTTTCCTTGTCGTTATTTACAGTAGCCACTCTACCCCCTAACTGTTGATATTCTCACTGGTGGTTTCCTATACCTAGAACTCTCTCTTTCCTCATCCATACAACCTACTTTCTTAGCTTTGTTTAAATCACACATACATACATCATACACATACAGTCATATATGTGTGTATTTATACCACCACTTTCTACAAGAAGCCTTTCCTAATCTCTCTTAAGGTTAGTGTCTTCTCTCAGGAGGTTATCTCCAATTTTTCCTCCCTCTATCTTATTTGTACTTCATTGCACATTCTCTCCTCCTCCCCCTTTAGAGCTTGAGCTTCTGAGAGCAGGGACTGACTGCCCTTTGCTTTTCTTTTTGTCCCTAGATCTTACCCGAGTGTCTGGAACCTAACAGATGCTTTTTGACTCAGGGACAACTGCAAAAACAATTATTATGAGCACTCTGTTGTTGCTCTGAACCTCATATTTTTGGGGCTTTTGGTCTCAGACACTATTCTTAAATTTTTCCTGATTTTGTGGGGGGTAAGGTATTCGACCTTTCATCTTTTTCATCATATTCTTTTAAAATCTATGCTCAGAGAGTTTCATTTTTAGGTAATAATGGTAATAACCTCATTAATGCATTTCAGTGCCTCCTCTTTTTCTCTTTCAGGAGCAAACCTATTTGACCTATCTTACTACTTTTCCAATATTCTTACAATTTATTGCCTTCCTTACACAGTAATCGTTACTGACCTACTTTCAGTTCCTAAAACCAATACTCCATTCCTCATCGCTGTCTCCCTTGCCTAGGATGCTCTGTTCTCTCACCTCTGACTCTTAGCTCTCTTGTGTTTCTGTTCTCTCATGTCTGATTCTAAGATCTCATGTCTGTTTGTTTGCTGGATTTTTTTTATTGGTTTTTGCTGTTGCTTTGTTTTGTTTTTTGAGATCTGACTCAAATACCAGGAGGCCTTTTCCAGTCACCTCAAATGTCTGTGCCTTCCTATCACAAAGTACCCAATCTACTCTTTCAGTATCTTATCTGTATTAGTAATGAGTTACTGTGAGTGAATTCATCTCATTACATAAGAAAATGAATCTCCTGGAAAACATGGACCATTTTTGCCTTTATTTGTGCCTGTAATTTGGCATACAGCAAGTACTTAATAAATACTGGTTTACTTACTGATTCATTCTGCTCGATTACTATGGATTGTCCATCACTATGTCCATCACTATATTTATGGTCCAATCACTATGATTGTCATACAAAATCATGACCTTTAAACCTATCGCTGAAAGAATGCAACACGCTTAAGATAACTAAATGCTGTTCACCCACTAGAAAACTCCATCATGGATAAAAATAGGTCGTTCATACTCATTCCCCCTCTCCTTGATATCACGAAACAAGTTGCTCTTCAAACACTAACATATCACGAACATTTCTCAGCAAAAGAAAAAGCAGACACTGGCCTGGATGGACCGTCGATGAGAAGTCGCTGACAGATGCTATCGGCTGAACCTGCCACTTGAGGCTGACACTGAACATGTTGGCAAGAAACTCTTACAAGTTCGCCTCTTTCACACTGGATTAGAACAAGACCTGGCTGAATCCCTTTGGCTGGCACATGATAAAAAGGCTTATGTTACCAACATCACCCAGTGCCTCTGGCCTAGTGTTTGCCCAGGAGAGAACTATACTGGAGATAAAATTCTGTTCCTGGAAATTCAAAGCTTGCTACCAGGCCATATGTCCCCTGTGTCAACCATTCCTGCTTAATTATCTTGTCAGTCAACAAAAATTGACTAAATACTCTGAGGGCATTCGGCATGGCAAGCCATTTAACAGACTGTATTCTTATACTACTTGATGTATCTGTCAATCTACAAATATTCATTAAGTGCCTATTCTATACTCAGAATTTTACCACAAATAAATATTTTTGCTAATGTGTAAGAGGAACAAAGAAATATTGGTGCACTAATCATAGAACCACAGAAGAGCAGCATTGCAAGGGACTTTTAGAGTCCATGTGGTTCAATTCTTTCATTTTCTATATAAAGGAATGTAATAAAGCCACTTAAAGAAAATTCTTAGGAAATCCCTTCCCCATCCTCAAATATTGATGACTCTAGCTGTTTGTCAGTGACTGGGAACATAGAGGCAGGAAGCTAATTTTGTTATTAAGTTTCTTGATTTTTAATACACATTACTTTATGAATCATGTTGAGAGAGAAAAATTAGAGCAAAAGGGAAAAACTATGGGAGAGATTAAAAAAATAGAAAAAAAGAAGTGAACATAACAAGTGTTGATTTACATTCAGTCTCCTTAGTTCTTTTTTGGTTGCAGAAGACCTTTTCTGTCCAAAGTCTACTGGCATTGCTTTGGACTAACTGAACACTGAGAAGAACGAAATCTTCCATAGTTGATCATCGCACATTCTTGCTGTTATTGTGTACAATGTATTCCTGGTTCCGCTCATTTCACTCAGCTTCAGTTCATAGAAATCTTTCTAAACTTTTCTAAAATCATGTTCATCAATTTTTATAGAACAATAATATTCCATTACCTTCATATACCAAAACTTGTTCAGCCATTACCCAATTGGTGGGCATCTGTTCATTTTCCAATTCTTTGCTACCACAAAAAGACCTTACAAACATTTTTGCACATGTGGGTCCTGTAAGATTTCCTTGGGACACAGGCTCAGTAATAGCATTGCTGGGTCAAAGGGTACGCAGTTTTACAGCCCTTTGGACATAGTTCCAGATTGCTCTTCAGAATAGTTGGATCATTTCACAACTCCACCAACAACACATTAGTGTCCCAGTTTTCCCACATCCCCTCCAATATGTATCATTGTCTTTTGGTAGGAAGCTAATTTGGGGCCAAATTAAAATCAAGGAAAATTCTTCTTTTATTATAGAGATAACTCAACCATGTTTGTGCACAGAAATGTAAGAACTAGTAGAGAGAATAAGATTAAAAATGCACAAGAAACTGTTTATATGGTGTTGTTTTTTTTTCTTTTTTACTATTTTGAGGGAGCTTATTGTTTAAATCACTTTTACAGAGAAAAAAGTAAAGTCAAGAGAGAAAATTTTGAGGGAACCCTAATCCTATCTCTGATGCTAACTGTATGACTACTGAGAAATCATTTATTATCCATGTGCCTCAATTTTCACAGACCAACATCTGAGCTCCCTTTCTGCTCAAAGTCTATGGTCATTCAACACACAGACATGCACACATACATCACTTAAATCTTAAAGCACTATAAAAACATTAACTTTTTCTTCTTAAAGTTCTACAGTATTTTAGCAATACTTAATTATGTTAATATTAGCTAAATACTTAACTATATTTGTAAAGACTTTATCATCATCATCATTATTATAAATGAAGTAGGATTTGAGCTTAGTCTTCCTTGATTCTATAAAATGCATGATAGTGAAGTACTAAAGTATTTCTGTCTATGATCTGGTGATGTAAAAATGAAAATGAAGAGGGCAATTCCTATTCTCAAGGTGATTATGTTCTAATCAATGGAGAAGCTAACACTTAACTATTTAACCAATCTTTTTTGCTATAGGAAAAAAAATTGTTGATTTTGCTATTTGTCCTTTGTTCTCAAAGAGAACCATGATATCAGACAGGTGACACCAAGTGAATCGCACTTAAGCCAGGGGGAGCTGTGCAAAATAACCTCCATGTGGCAGGATTTAATATAATGTTTTATGCAACTTATTCCTTTATGATATATAACTTCCATTGTCCTAAGTCTGCCCATCTCCATCATGGCCCCTTCTAATCCCTCACATTCTGATGGCATTTTCTGGCTTTCAAAGTTCTTCCCTCTACAGTAGCTCATCTGATCCTGACAAATTTCACGCAGCACTCTAAAGTACAGACATATGCCCTGGAAATGTCCTTTGAGCTTTGGTTTCATGAATTATTCTCCTGGGATTCATCTCCCAACATAAAAGTCTGATAATAAAGCCAAAAAAGGCATTTTAGATGAAACAAAAATGTGAAAAGAGTCTTCAAAACTTGGCTCCCTTCATCAAAATGAATCATTCTACCCTAAAATTACCAATGCCCCGGCTCATTCTTAAAAATATGAACACTTTGAGGTATTTATTTATTCATTGAACTCAATAATTTACATTCTGTTTGCAAGCCTCAGACGTAGAAAGAGCACTGAATTTTGGACTTAAGGTCTGAGCTCAAACGTTGACTGCTGCTACTTAGTACGTGTATGTCCTTGGACAAGTCACAAACTTAGAGTTTCATTTTAATCACATAGACAATGAGAAAGTTGGAATGGAGGATACAGAAAACAGGAAAGCTAATGCAATCTTAGTTTATGTTTTTAGCCAAGGTGTGATTTCGAGGAATAAGGAGGGGTCATAGAAAAGGGAGAAGGACCCACATGTTCAAAGATCTTTGGCAAAGAACTGAACAGTCAAGAAATGTCCATCAACTGGGGAATGGCTGAACAAAGTGTTGTATGTGAATGTAATGTGATACCATTGTTCCATAAGAAATGATGATTTTTATTGTATTTTTCTTTATGGCTTTTCCTTTTTTGTTGTGTTTGCTCTTTCACAACATGACTAAAATTGAAATATGTTTACATCATGACATATGTATAACATAGACTGCTTGTATTTTCGGGGAGAGAGAAAAATTTGGAGTTTAAAAACTAATATGGAAATATATTAAACATGATTGTAATAACCTATATTAAGTTGTTTCTTGTCTTGGGGAGAAGGGGGTTACAGGAGGAAGAGAAGAAAAAATGGAAATCATAACCTTATAAAAGTCAATATTGAAAATGATCTTTATATATAATTGCAAAAAAATATAATAGATTACTTGGGAAACAAAGGGAATAAGTAGATGAGAGACTTTCTGTACTATAACCTCATCAGCCCACATTTAAGGTATATGTTTGTTGATTTATGTCACATTTTAGAAAGTATGTTAATAAACTCGAGAGCATAGGGTAGGGCTTCCAAGATTGGATACTTCCATCCTCTATGAAGGAAAGCAGGGAAGACAAAAGGGAGGAGAATAAGCATTTATAAAATACCTACTATGTTCCAGGTCCCCCGTGTTAAGTACTTTACAAATATTATCTCATTTAATCTTCCTAAAACCCTGGAAATCAGTGCTATATTATGTTACAAGTAAAGAAAATTGGGTAAAGGAGAAGTGACTTGCTAATTAGTAAAATTAAACAGTTAAGTTCTGAACTGGATTTGAACTCAGATCTTTTTGAGTTGAAGTAAATCTCTCATTGGGCTCATATTGAAACCCCTATTGAACTCAAAATTGAGGTCCACTGCCCCATCTAGGGGAAGCCAAAATAAGAATTAGTAAAGTGGTAGCTAGGAAAGAGAAAAAAGCAAGAAGTTGTCTTCAAATATCTAAATAGCCCCAGAGGGCAGAACCAGGGGCAAAGGGTAGAACCCATTGGAAGACAAATTTAGATTTGATGTACAGAATCTCATTGAAATAATTAGCACTCTACAAAAGTGTCATGGGAGGCATCAGAACAGAGTAGATTTGTCACAGGAAGTCTTGTGTTTGGATATATAACAGCTTCTAATCTTAAAAATTCTGCTCTATGTAATTTTTATAAAATTATTCTCTATATAATTTGCCATAATACTTATATATCATATGTTATATATTGCAATAATATATCAAATAAAATAATAAAAAATATCAAGTACATTAAATGTTATATATTATAATAATATATTAAACATATTAAAATAATATATTATATAAAACAATATAATTAATTTATGCAGTTATATTTTATATAATTATGTGTGTGTGTGTATAGATACACACACATTCACACATATACACACTTTTTTTTTGCCTTCTTCTCCAATTCCAGGCACAAACTACACTGAATGGCTGTTGAAATCTCTTCCAATTTTGCCACTGTGTGATTCTGTGATTCTTAAGGAACTTAATGACTTAAAAAAAACACCTAAAAACTAAAAATGTTCACACTCAAGGTAGTTCTAGAAGAATATTATATATACACACACATATATAAATATTATATATAATATACATTTATATATACACACATACTAATCTCCCTGGCACATAGCAAATGCCTCACTATTGGATTAGAAGAATCAAATCATATGATATAAACAATGTGAACCTAAGTTTGATTGAAATGTCTTTTAAATGATTTACCTTTTTGAAAATCATTAAGAACTCATTGCTGGGAGGTGTTTCTTTAGCAGAGGCGAGGAGTAGTGCTGAGCCAGCCTAACTCTAACCCTCCAGCTGGATATTTCTTGCCAAAAAATTGATTAACTTGAAGAAGACAGCTTTAGGCAAAGCACACGGGGTTTGTTTTTGTTTTTTCTTTTCTTTTGTTTTCTTTTTTTTATTAGCTAAGATGTTTCCCTTCGGTGTCAGTCACATCCAGACTTAATGCAACATGCTCACCAAGCAGGTAACCCACCAGACCCCTTAGTGATGGTACTCCTGGTTCCTATTCTGTAAGATGCAATTTTTAGACCGGCCACTGAGTGGTGCTGGAGTCAAATTCAGGTACCTGTAAGGAAGTCACTATTTAAAAAAAAATAAAAAAAATAAAAAGTGGTCCATTCACCAAGCTACTGATATTTGCTGTCAATGGATACATATGTTAGCTCCCAGTTTTCAGGGGTAATTACTCTGAAACATTTGATGGAAGCAACAAATATGAACTCGGACAAATTCCGAGATGCCGGAGGACAGGACCTGTCTTGCCACATCTCGTTTATGGGGTCATTAAGAGTTGGACAGGACTCAACAACTGAACAATTATTAAAATGTGTTTATTTTAAAGCTACATGAGTATAAAGATACAAAGATTGCATATTATATTTTATATTTAATTCAATTTATTTTTCAGATTTCCCCTTTGCTTCCTATATTGTGCCCATTTTTTGTCATATTCCATCTTGAGTCAAGTCTTGGAAATATTCCATCAAATCCACAAAGAGTTTTTTCTGCCATTTGTTTTGCATTTGAATTGAGGGGGCAAATGTGTTTTTTCATCCTTAAGTACCCAAAACACCACCTTCCCTATACCATGGGACTATGCAAGAGCAACTTCAACCACTGGGTTATCCCAATGGCAGTGAATTACCTTTCTTTTATGAGAAAAGAATATTAGCATAAACCAGCTTCCTTGGTACTTAGAAAAAGAATTCATTGTCATTCAATGATATATAAGACAAATAGAACGTACTTTAGGAGGCAGAGCTTGGAAAAGTGCATGGAAAGTAGATCTGAGGTTCGGACAGGTTGGGAATTTGATGCCTCAGATTCTCAGCAAAGGATCCATGTCTCTGGATAACACTTTCCTTATCTTGAAAGATCTTCCCATCTCTAAATGAAAGATGCTGTGTTGAGAACCCTTGATCCCTTCATGAGGGCTCTTCACTCATGTCCTTCCTTGAAAATATTCCCAAGGAATTGACATTTATCATATTCCCTTCTTTGATCTAGGAGGCTGACTTCCGGTCAGGATCCAAGCTAGACACCTTCATCTCACATCAACTGTAAGATTGCTAAATAATAATGATGTTTATATAAATATTGAAAGTTTATTAAGTATTTTGCTTGTATTTATACATAAACATACACACATACATCTATCTATAAGTTTGATTCTCACACTGATGATCACTTTCCCAATTATATCATGGAGGAAATAAAAAGCTTAGCATAAAAGGTGATATACAACAGCTGTGATGTGTCTGAGGCAGAATTCACACTCAGGTCTTTCTGCCTCCAAATCCAGAACTCTGTCCTTTCTGCCAAAGAGAAACAGAGACAACTATAACCTAGATAAATATCCCTTCAGGTACCCGTTGACTTAGAAAATAACACTGTATAGGTTTCATTGTATTGACATGACATTTTAATCTGGGATGAAACAAATATTCAAGAATGTTGCGGGCTGATCACCAATTTGATACCTCTGTACTCAGGCACTGAATCTCTTCACTTTTCTTTGAGTTATCTCCTGCACAAACTTAAAAGTAGATTTTGAGGTGGGGGGAGTTTCTCTTGTTCTTCACTTCACTACCCAGAAATTTCATTTCATATCACTTCTATGGAAACCAAAATGCCAACTATAGTATTTATGTGCTAAAACTGATCTGTGCTAAAGAGCTAGAGTCCCTGGGAGCTCATTGGGGCCCTGGAGCTGAACTGAGGAAGAACTGAATTAAAATCCAACCTGAAACACTTCCTAGCTGTGTGACCTTGAACAAATCACTTGACCCTTTCTGCCTCAGTTTCCTTATCAGTAAAATGAGCTAGAATAGCAAAGAGCCAGTATCTTTGCCAAGAAAATCTCCAAAAGAAGTCACAAAAATGCCTTACCACAACAAAGACCTACTATAAGTAGTTAGTAGATCTAAATGTAACTAATGGATATGTAACAGATGTGTGATTTTCTTGGCTGTTGTCCAACTTATGGATAGATTTAATGGTAGAATGCCAAATCCTATGGTAGGGGAGGTCGTCACTACTTATGGGAGTAAAACGAACTCTACTCTTGACTAAACATCATGCTTGCATCTTTGTCTGAATAAACATTTTTAAATTAAATTTTATTTCTTTCAAATAACAAAATCAGATTCCTCTACCTCCCACATCATTTTCCATAGAAAAAAGGAAAAAAAAAATCTAACAAATACACATGAATTAAACAAATCCCTGCACTGATGATCACACATGTGTGTATATGCATTGTGATGAATTCTATACCTTGAATTTGTTACCCAGGAGGAAATGGATAACATGTGTCTGGATACTATTAGGAGCTACTCTAAGAGATTCTGTAGGATGCTATAGGAGAGACTATTTTCCGGAGCTGTAGCCCAGCAAGCAGGCTATGCTCTGAGTGCAGAATAACAACCATCCTTTGCACTCAATCCCCTGGAGGAGCTCAACAGCAACAGCAAAAAATGCCAGAACTCTTTATGTAACTACTGCACTGCTTTGACTAGTACCAAGTGTTGTCTGAGCTTAGCCAAGTACCTGCCATATTCATATTCTGTCACAAATCACTGTGGCTGTCTCCCTCACTGTCAGGGCTGCAGCTCACTGTATTGCCACTAGTCTAAGTTTCCTGGGCCGTCCCCAGTAAAGCGGGTTCCCCTCCTGGGAGGAGCCCTGGCAAAATGTCTCATTTTCCTCTTGCTTACAGACCATTTCCCTCACTTCTGTTTGAAGCCTGTTGCTCTTGTCTCTAGCCCACTCCATTTAGTTCTGGCCGTCTACATTCAGGGACCGGTTCAGTCCAGCTGAAACATACTTTATTATTAGTCCCCTGGAACCCTGGTTGAACACCCAGTCATCCCCCAGATTCCCTTATTAACATGTTCAACTCCATTGGCGATGTCCAAACTAGTCATCTTCGGAGTTGTCACCTTATGGCAAATTTCACCTGCAGTCTAAGAGGGAAAGGAAGTCTCTCTCCCTCACTGATACACTCAAGTTTACCCCTCCCCATGTGTTAGTACCTACTGTCCGTGTACAATGGCTTCATGTTAATGAACTTTGGTTCCCCAAAGCACCATTTCAATAACAATCATCTAAGCCCTTGCATTTAAATTAAGTTCTGATTTTCTTTCATTTCTAACAAGAAGACCTACTTTAAAAATGAACTTGGTAGGAAAATGTGAATTTCAAAGATAAGCAAAGATCTTTTCTGACCCTTTAAAACAAGAGCACTGCATTATTGTAATCAAGAATTGTTAAATGCAACGTTATAGAATATAGACTTGGTCTTTTTCATTCTAATACTAGGGAGCTTATGAAAATTCAACTCGTGCAGATTTTTTTAAAAAAGAATTTTAATTTACCTTTGTTCCACTAATAGGTTCCAAAAGCACTCTTTCACCCTCGGTGTCTTTGCTTAATACCTTGTATTTTCTGATGGTTTCCAATGAGGGGCTGCTAATCTTTTCAGGGAGCTGTGCACTCATTCAGTAGATTTTTATAAAGTAACTAGAGACTAATACCAGACTAGGATGGCCCCAGTAACAGAGGCTGCTGAGCCCATTCCAGCCTTCCTACTCTTGCAGAGTAGACAGAGAATAGTTTTAACTAGGAGAGCTTATTCCGTTGTTCTTTTCCTTGAAATGCCAGCATTTGGTAACAAATGCCTTCCGAGATGATGATTGATTTTATGATAAATCAGCATCCTTGTTAGAGAGCCCACACACAACACTGGATACTCTTAAAGCCCCCTGAGGCCTCTTGATGGTTGCTGTTATTGCTGCTTATATATCATATGGCTGTTCAGTGTGTATAGTCATGTCTGACTCTTTATGAACCTGCATGGATCTTTTTGTTTGTTTGCTTTGTGGCTGGGGCAGAGAGACTGGAATATTTTGCTACTCCCTTCTCTAGTGCACGTGAGGAAATATTTAAGTGACTTCCCCAATGTAACACAGATACCATCTGTCTTCAGGACAGCACTGTGGCCACTGAGTCATGAGCTGCCTCTTGCTGTTATATTAATGCTAGTTATTATCATCTTATAAGATAAATGTTTTGAGTTATTAAATATGGGTCATATGGGGAAGAGGAAAAAAAAGGGCAGGAAAAGCTCAAAACTATTTTTACCCATTTTCTGCAGAAGAAATCCCATTTCTAACAAGTTTAAGTTTTCCTTGTTTCCCAAATGTCCTAGTAAAGAGCAAGAAAGGTGCTAGTTATCCCTTTTCCTGCATTTTTACTTCACACTCTCCAAGCACTATAGATAGATAAGAAAGTAAAGGAAGCAAAAAGGTAAGTTCCATGTGCGAGTCACCACATGGAAGGAAAATCTGGGAATACAAACAAGTTTTATAAAGGCTTCTTCCACCCTTCCCCATATTTACCAAAGAAAAATTACTATGTGTTAGAGAAGAAAAAACTAAATAAATATATTTCCTTTTCTCGAGAGTCTTAAAATAATCTAGTGTGGGTGGTGAAACATACAATCAGATTCACCATAATACAAATGAGATTGTGAGGAAGATAGGAAAGCAACACAATTCAGAAAATTATGGAATCAGGTAAGGAAGACAATACCTGCTGAGAAAATCAGGGCAAGTGTCACTGTGGAGATAGCATTTGAGCTTTGTATAATTTTGATAGATGGACAAAAAAATCTCCCTTCATCCATCAATCTACAAGATGACTCCCAAAGAAATTGTTTTCAACCCTAATCCTGTTTTCCTGTGGCTCAGGCCCATGTCACTGAGGATCTAGGAAAAAAAAAATAATAACTAGAATTGAGATTGTGCTTTAACATTTGCAAAGTGCTTTGTATGTTACCTTATTTGATTCCCAGGATAACCCTACAAGATATGCATCATTATTATTCTCACTTCATGATGAGGGAATGCAAATTGAAAAAGACTAATTGATTTGCCCAGGAACAAATAGTTATTAAGTATATGAAGCATCATTTGCACTCAGGGCTTCCTGATCTGCATCTGACAGTATGCATTGTGCCATTGGACTCCCTCCAATTCAACCAAGGAGATGGGTTATCAGACTCAACATGTCAAAAATTGAGCTTATCTCTATGCCATAGATATAGCCACTTTCCTATTTCAATAGATATACAAAATTATGGTACTAACCTTGATTTTCTTCCCTGCCTCAGTCTCATATTAAATCAATTGTCAAATCCGGCCATCTCTTTACAAATTTCTCTACGTTCTAGAGAAACTCTTGCCTTTATTATAGATTATTAGGTCTATACATTAGTCTTCCTGGCCCAATTCAATCTCCACTCTGCTGAAAAATTGCTCTTTCATATACTTATGATATCTTTTTTCTAAAGTTTTCAATAATTACATTTACTATACTAAAGTTTAAACTATTTACAATATTATAATTATATTATTTTTCCACATACTATGCTTCAAACAAGTTGATTTACTCATTTTTTCCATTCTAGACACATGTGGATGTTCTGTGGCTTGACATGATCATCTGATACATCAGTCACATTCATCTTTGCCTATTATAATTCTACATATCCTGTCTTGGGGTCTGATAGGAATTGAATCCTGAAGTATTTTGGATGAAATACTGAATTTGAAGCATGGATCTTTGTAATGAGTCTCTTGTATTTCTGTGAATGTTTAGGGCTTTTCCTTAAAATAAAAAAGAACTGATCGAGTTGCTCTGTCTGCTTACAATCTCCAATTTGGTAACTAGTCCATCTCCAAATGAATAATTTTTGTGACAAATCAGTGACAAAAGGGAGAAAAGAGCCCAGGATAAAGCTGTATATTCTTATGGAAAAAATGCATGGGGAGGGTAGTGGAAATAACTCCAAGATAATTTCCCTAATATTCTCCTTTCTACAGGAAAGGTCTTATTTCTAACTGATTAGTCAGTTTCTCTTTTTCCCTTAGTCCCGTAAGTGATGGTAAAGTATGGAAGAAGGACATGTAGAGGCTTGTATTATTGTTTCTACTATACTCCAGGTACCCCATTTTAATCTTTATTTCTTTGAAAAGTGTTCATGTTTATATTCAAGAAAAAAATTAAAAATGAACTGACTTTAAAATAACTTTTCCTTGAGACTAAGTGCTATCTTCCCAGTACCTCAGGGTTGTCTATCTTTTTCCTCTCTCCCACAGTGTGGCAGCAGAGGCTTAGAGAAAAACAGAGAAGATCATAATGGAGAAAAGGTGCTTTTAGCAAGTAAGTCTCAAGAAAATGAGAGCTCAGGAAGCAGCCGAAAGGTCCAAGATAAAGCTTGAAATATTTAACTGAATGATGACTAATAAAATGAGGAATTCATGTTTTGAGTTTGTATTTTTATATTGAAAGTGATCATATTTGAAGAATTGGAGTTCACCAAAACCACTCCCACCCCCACACACATATACCTCATTGTAACAGATCTACTGCCTTCACTAAAGACAACAGCTTGCTTTGTCTGTAATGGTGACATTTAAAAAGAGGTTCTGGAGGAGAAAAACTTTCCAAAGTGTTAATGTTGAGTAAAATCACAGAAAGTTAACTTTTCTACATGTACATGAGACGGTGAAATGTTTTCAGAAGCACAGAAACTCTTCTATTTTAAAATTTGGAAAGACTTCATAATATAAAAACAGTGGTCAGTTAGAAAAAAAATTACATCAAAGATTTTCCCTTTTAAATCCTCCCGATTTAAACCACTGACAAAGAAAAACAGTAAATCGAGGGCATTGTATCCTACTAATCTTTTTTCTGACATTTCTGAAATCCATTTGCCCTGAAGTCTCCAAAACAATCTCCAGGACAAATTTGGCAAGAAAAAAATTATTCTTCCCCCCTTCCCCCCATTACAGAAACTTTATAATTTCTATTTCAGCAACCCATCACTCTTTTCAGGTGAGAGTCACATCTAGATTTGCAGTTCTCCTCACTGATACTCAGAAATTGGGTGTTCCTGACAGGTAGAACAGCACTGGTCAACAATTAAAGAGATACTGAATGTTATAGTGAGAAGTAGACCTATTTTAATGATGTACTAGGGGATGTGATTCCCTCTCCCTTCTAGATCACCCTTAATCGCTGCAATCTAGACATAGGTTCTACCCCATTCCTGAAACCCTCAATCCGCCTCCATCTCAAGACTGTCTGAGTGAAACACCAAAGGTCAAAATTCTTCTTAGATTAAATTCTTCATGGCTTATCCATTTGGGAGGGTCAATAGCTCCACTTAGGCAAGATGGCCTAGGTAGGATAAACAATTGGGCAAATTCAAAGATCTCCTCAAAAGATTGGACTTTGAATAAGGAAATATGAAAAAGGAAAGGAAAATTGATTATTTAATAACTATTTCTCTCATTAATTATTCTCTTTGAGATCTAGCTTGGTAGATACAGTTTCCCCCTTTCTTTCTTGCCTTTGAAATATTTTCTTGATTACATTTGCCACTTTTAATGACTAATCTTTAATAGATACTTTCCATATGATGAGGTCAAGGGTACCCCTAAAGGATGTTGCTTTATCACAAATAAAAGTCACCTCTTAGTTACAGGTTAGAATAAAGAAAAGAATGGCGCACAATGTCAAGGGATTATGAAATAAAGAGTAGGGCACAACCAAATGGTCTCTACTTCTCAATTAATAATTATTCAGTTGAGAAGGGTGTGGAAGGATGCTGAGGGATACTTGAAGTAAGAAAATACTTGGACTCACTACTCTGGGAAATGTGATACTCATCAGAAAAGACTAAAGAGAGGACTTTGTGGGAAGGAGTGTCTTTTGAGTTGAGATAGTGCAGATTTGTAGTGGATCACTTTGTATGGCTTTGTTTCCAAACTTCTATGCAGAATGTGCAGGAGTGTAGGGGGTCTATAGCACAGATAATTCAGGTTGTGGTTCTGGGAGGTCATCACAAGACAAGGAGGGATGAAGGGGGTTTTAATTAAACTGAGTATGTCTTGGGCTAAAGACTGAAAGGAAAGAATGGGAAATCAGAGGTGTGGGGATGGTGAGAGTTTAAAGAGAATTGGGAGAGAAGAAGAGGTTTTGGAAAAGTGAAATATGGGGAGAGAAAAAGTGATAAAGGATTATAATGAGAAAAAGCACTGTAAGAACTCTTGACCTTGTAAATATAACTTTTGGATCACGATTCTAGAAAAAGGATGATTTGTTGTTACGTATGTGCAGACTTTAATTTCCCACCACTGTGTCTTTGAGTAGCTTGCATTGTCTTCCTAGAACATACCCAGTCTTAATTCTACTTTTCAGAATTACTAGTTTCTATCAAAACCCAGCTAAAGTACCTACACTCTCCTAGCTGAGGATTTTCTTGGTCCCTCTAACTGACAGTGTCTCTGCTCAATCCCTCCAACACTCCACCAAAATAAACGTTTGCCTTGTGTTCTTTTGATTGTATACATGCTCATGTGTGAATGAATTGTTTTCTCCTAAAGAACAAAAGCTTCCCATAGTCACGGACTTCTGTTTTTATCTTTGTCTCCATGATATGTTACAAAGTACTTGGCATATAATGGAAGGTCAAGCCACCAGGATTTATTACACATTTATTATTTGCCAAGCATTGTGTTAGAGGCTAGAAATATAGAGATAGACCAACTAGCCCCAGTCCTCAAGGAACTTAAATTTCATTAACTTAGGGATGTTAGATATTATTTTAAAGCATTGTCCAGAAATATAAAATCTACTGGCAGACACCACCTTCATAAGTTCAGTATTCATCCATAATATTTGCAGTTCTTGCCTTCAGTCTGAAAAAAATGCCCAAACCACTACTTCTGCTTTTAATTTGTCTAACACTTCATGGATGCCAGCAATTATTTTTCTAGGACTATAATAAGAGTTGGGAGTTGCAAAAGGAAAACAAGGAAATGCTTCCTAACATGTAGCTATGGCCCAAAGTGGCAAAGATTGTCTAAAATAGTGATGATTAAAATAATGACAATGATAATAATAATCAATATTTGTGTGGTAAATTGCAAAGCACATTACAAACATCATTTCACTTAATTCAACAATCCTATAATTTAGGTGACTAATTATAATCCCCATCTTACAGATGATAAAACCGAGGTTGAGATCCTTAAATGACTTACTCACACTAAGGGTTTTAGGAAAGATTTGAACACGTCATCCTGACTCCAAGTCCAGCATTCTTAGCACAGAGTGACTTATTGAAACTCTTCAAGCAAAAGGTGGACGACCACTTGTCATGTTGGAAGTACATGGTGATATGGTTGAAAAAAGGTGTTTTTCAGTTTATGTGTTGAATTGGTAGTGTGATGCAGGGAAAAGAAGACATGGTTCCTCTGTTGGGGGGTAACAGTCTTGGTGGGTAAGACTCAACTCCAGATAACCAAGAAAATGTATAAATAACGTATTGTAGATCCACAAGAAGGACTACATGATCCAGAGGAGAACATATAGCAGGGAAAGAGAATAGTGTTAAATGTTCCTCCCAATGAAAGAAAATCCATGACCTCAAGCTATCACAATGTACGGAATCCAATGAAACCAACCAAGGTCTGCAATATTAGCGTTGTTTCTGCTGATTTTTTATTCTGACAAAATGGTTCCTTTCATTGCAGCAGCCTGGAGATCAGGACAAAGGGATGAGGAAAGTGTTCGTGCTACCTGTATAGATTACAAGCTTATTGTTGGCAAGGATTATATCTTTTCATTTTCATTTTCCTCCAGTGCCTGCCACAATGTGGGGTTCAGGGGGCCTAGCACCACTGTCGTGAGGGCTGCTGAACCCTTTCCACAACTGCTCAAGTATCCACCTTCGGTGTCCATCTGATTCTCCCAACTCTCACCTGTGGCAGCAAAAACCTGTAGCACACCCACTGGCCACCATATCCTGGTAAAATCCCTTTTGGCAGACAGGCTAAACCAGGCTAAGGGAAGCCAGTAGGTTTCAAATCTATCAGTTAGTGGGGGGAGGGGGTCTGCCACAAGTATGTGGAGACTTTACCCAGCAGAATCAGTGGATGAGGTCAATTGGCTCCCACAGCCATAAAGCCAGCTCAAGCAGGAGCATTTAGAGCTCGGCCAGAAATTGAAGAGTCCAAGGTCATTCCAGCCATCCCGACTTTTGTTCTGCCACTGGTCATCAATGACTTTGGAAGAGAGAGGAAGGCGATTTTCTGCTTTATTAAATCCAATTCACACATAAGTCAAGACATCACCCCATGATGTCAATGGTCCTCTTTGAACTCAAAGGACAAACAGCATCTTTTTATGTTGTTTTCCTCTAGAAAATACCTGACACAATACCTTGTACATAAGAGGCACTGTCAAATGTTTTAAACTAAATTGATTTTTTTAAATGTAAAAAATTAAAATAAAAAAAGGACAAATATGTGCAGAAAAGTAGGAGCTAGTAACAGTACTTATTCCTCCCTATTTCCCTCAAGCTGTGCAGCAAAAATCTTTCTGTGGGAAAATAAAAAGTTGGTAACCAAATATATGATCCCCAGCACTCTGGGGACAAGTGGCGTTTCCTTTGAAATGATTACAGAAATCAAGCGGGCATGTTTGTGTGCAATTTGCACTCAGCTGTTATAATTTCTAAGTTGGATTTATGCATCTGAAGATGAGAAGGATGGGAAATATATGATTAAACCTCTCAAAGAAAAAATATTTTCAGGCCTGCTGAACATACATACACACACACACACACACACACACCAACCTGATTTCACTAACTTGAAGAAATTGAATCTCATTGACTCTAATGCATTTCTCTGTAACACACAAGAAACAGACTGATGTTTTAAAAAGTCATCACCAGACTAAATTAAACCCACTCTAGACAGAGCTCTCTTTACAAAGAGACAGAAGATTCAGAACACTTACAAATAGGATCCTGATGGGAAAACAATGTAGAAACCACCATTGTTTCCCATTCCTGAGAATGTGTTAAATTAAGCAGCCAGAAACAGAGAGAATTCAATTATGATTAAAGCATCTGTATTTCTTATTTACCAACTTAGGATGAAATGATAACAGCCTAAATATTGAACAAAAGTTCTAGAGGTCAAGGACAGGAAGGAATAGGAGAGGGAAGAACAGAGTCATTTGTTCAACATTTATTGTGTCCAATATCCACAACAAGAGATGAGAAGATCTCCCTCCTTCAATGAGCTAATATTCTACTGAAGCAAGAAAAAAAAGTAGACAACAGAAAGATGATGAAAGCAAGAGGTAGGGCAGAAGAGCATTCAAAATTATTATAGGTAAAAGAACATCAGTATGTTGATAAGGGTTCAGTGGAGTCATTTATCTTAACTCTCTCAGAATGCTGGTGAGGACCAAAGGAATACCAGATATTATAAGCTACTAAAGAATAAACCAACTTACAATAGACAAGTCACAGAACTACTCAGATCTTGGTTTACTCATTTAATCAATCATATGGTTTTAGGTTAGTTAACTTTGTGACGAACACACACATACATATGTGTACATATGTTCACATGTATGTACACTGTGCAAGCACATATCTAGACTGCCAGCAGGGTTCAAGGCTTTTAGTTGGCTCCCTATCATCAAAGATCTTACATTTTACTTTATGTAGGGTGCTCTATAAAATGACATCTGCATTTCTCTAGTCTTGTCTCACATTCCCCTTTTACATTTGTACAAAAAAGAGCTACTCGCTGTTCCTGTTCTCATTTGATTCTCCATGGTTTGCCTTTCCTCCTCCTACTTCCTTTTGCCTAGAATGATCTCACTCTATTCCTTTCTTGTTTCCTTGGCTTTGTTCCAGGTTGAACTAAAAGCTCATCTTCTGCAAAAAGCTTTTCCTGGTCTCCACTAAGGCAAGTGCCTTCTTTCTGAAATTATTTTCAATTTCTCCTGTACATAACTGTTTACAGATGGTCTCCCATTAGATTGTAAGTTCCCTGAGGACAGAAGTACTTTGTAGCTTTTTTATTTTTTGGATGCCCAGCACTTCACATAAGCCTGATATATAGGAAGCATTGAATGCATGTTTACTTGACTATACACATTTGTCTAAGCTTTTATAGATTCCTGTTTCAAGTACCACCTTCTTTATGAATCTTTGTCCCACTCTGCTGAAGTACTCTCTCTTCCCATCTCCTTTTTATTTTCATACTACTTGCCAGGACCCACCTTCCTAGTTATAACTTGTTCTCTTCCTTCTTCTACAATGGACTGCTTTATGTCACCATAGGGCTGGACAGACCTATAGACTTAGATATAATTCCTTTTTCCTTGAGGTGCTGGGTTTGCACCAACTGTACTGGAATAGCCATCAGGGCTGGCTTCTCAACACTTCCAGAAGTGACAGCTAGCTAATTTAGTTTGCTATGACATATTTATCCATGTGCCATTTGTAATTCCTTTAGAGTTCCCACTTTGCCCCTTTTACCAGCAGTTCACAGTGCAAGACAGACATGGAAACATGAGGAAGGATAGAAGGGATCTGGAAGACGTCATTTGACCTTTCCTTTTCAATCTCTGAATTACTGAACATACATTTTAATTTTCAGTTTGTGGCCCCTACTTAGAAAATTATTTACCTGTGGGTTAACTAAGTGATGTATACAATTTTCTGCCTATCAGTAGCACTCGATATTTGTTGAGCGACTCCTGTAAAGTTTTACAACTCCAATTTCACCTACGTGGTTTTGAATTTTCAATAAAATGTAACGAAAACATGAGAAACTACCATACATTCAAGTCTGAAAATCATTTATGCCAACACTTCTGTAATCTTTAATAAGATAAACACATTTCTCAAGGTGAGTTATTTATAGCATACAGCAATTTGGGCAAGAAAGATATTTGGGCTGATATTTAGGGAAGGGAAAATATGCTCTTGAGGCCTGCAGAGATGCTGGTGAAAATTCTTTCATTCATTCCATTATCTTTTAATTAAATTGCCCTCCATTATCACTTTTTCAAGGAGAATTGTAACCTTGTGAGAGCATAGAATTTGATGTCTGGTCTCTCCATTTGTAATCCCAGAATCTTCTTATACTCATTTGCCCTTTATCACCTTAAATTTTATGTGCCCCTATTTTCCAAAGGAGTAGGACCCTGGACAGAACATTAACGACTATTTAATACTGCAGTGTCTGATGCTTGGGAAAAGAAGGGGGACTTAATATGGCCCATCTCAGGACAATGGGTCACTCTGGAAGGTATCATTAAGGAAGAACAAGGCAGATGCAAGAACTCAACAGGGAATGGTATGCTTTTTTTTTTTTTTTACCAAGGATAAGATAACTCTGGCTTGAACAAGGTCTCCTAAGTTAATTTGCTTTACAGAGTTCTAAAATTCCAAAACGGATATCCTCTGGATGCTCATCCCTCATGTCATGGAATTCCTTAGCTTCTGTCCCCTTTGGAGTGCCTTGTTTCCCTGTAGAGCAGGAACCTTAAGATTTCCTTTGCCCTACATGAGCTGCTCAGTTTTAGTTCTTCAGAGAGAGTTTGTTCCAGGTTTCACTGCTTTAAAACCAACCACTAAAATATTTATGTTAAAAATATGGGACTTTGCTACTCTGGGAAACTTATGTAATATCCTCCTATAACAAACTTCAGACGTAGCTTAGAACATGGAGATTTTGTTTCTTGAGGGTATTTTCCACTTTGATGGAAGAGATCCAACCCAGACTGCAGACAAAGGAAGGATGCTCAGTGTATGGCAATATCCTCCAAATGTTCTTCTTCATGAATCATAGCATATTGGCCACACTGAACCAAAAGCAATTTTAGAACCTCCTGGAAAAGATCATTTATCAAAGGAGGTTGGCCTATTCATCCACACAGAAAAGATCAAAGGAAAGTAGAATGTTGATCGCCCAGACTTGCATCTGAATGGACACTTGACAGAATTTGATGTGTATTTGGAATAGAAATCACAGATGGACAATGAGAATCAAAAAGGAGGAGGGGGAGAGTAGGCTCTTATTCAGGAATTGCAAATCATTTTTACTGACTTGTAATTTTACAAAATGCATCCATGACAACCTTGTGAACTATGTATTATATTATTAATTGTGTTTGAAAGAGGAGGACACTGATTCTTATTACAATTTAATGGCATAGCTAGTTCATCTAAGAATCTAACAAAATCTATGTTTTTTTAATTACAAAAGCAGTTTTATTTCAAGTATACCATGCTATATTCTCAATATAGCAATATAGAACACTGGTTTCTACTAAGTATTTTCTAATTATGAAGATGTTCTTTTATATTATGTATTTGTAAAATTAAAAGTGTTATATAAAATAAGTTGTATTTTTCATTATAATATCTAAAATAGTTTTTTTTAAATGTAGAAAAATTATCTTTCCCCCCCACATGTTCTTTTAAAGACAAAATCATACCATGATTTATAGTCTTATCTGGATATACAATCCTAAGTTTATCCAGTTTGGGCAAATTAATTAATGTCTTTGGGCTTCAGTTTGCTCAATATTAAGGTTAGCAGCTGTACTAAGGTATCTCCCAAAAAGCTCTAACATTTTATGATAGTACTAATAATGCTATATTTCCCAGAATCTGGGATTGTGGCTAACCTAAACCAATGATTGACAGATAAAATAAACTGTAGACCACGCTTTTCTAAATTGCAAGAAAGGGCAAAATCTTACAGTGAACTGATTAATAGCCAATCTATTTCCAAGTTACTATTATATCCCTTACTAAATCATTGGTGATTGTTTTCTGCTTACACTTCCCAATCCTTAGCAATTAGGTTAAGTCTCACAATGAACATTAAATTATAGGGCTTATTCTAGACCCTTAGGACATACTATTATAAAGGAAAGACTAAAGCTTTCTTAAAATTTTTAATCAATATAAAAGCATATTCTATTTTATTCTTGAAACTTTCTTATGAGGAAAACATAGCAGATGAGGAAAATGAATTTTACAATGTCAGAAAACTAACATTATTAATCACTTACTATGTGGCAAGTGCTGTGCTAAGTAATATACAAAAAAAAAAAAAAAAAAAAAAAAAAGAAAAGAAAAACAGTTCCCGTTCTCAAGGAGCTTACAATCTAAAGCATGAGACAATCTTGCTCGTAATTAAAAAAAACATAGATTCTGTTAGACTCTTAGATGAAGTAGCTATGCCATTAAATTGTCCTGCAGTCATTTGACAAAGGAGACATATATAGGATAATTGGCGGGGATTAATTCTCAGATGGAAGGCATGAAGATTAAGGGGATTTGGGAAAGACAGTTTGTTGAAGATGAGATTTAAGCTGAGTTTTAAGGAAGTCAGGAGGTGGAGATAAGAAGCAAGATAGTGAAAAAGCAAGGATTCAGGAGAAAGATTATCTGTATGAGGAAAAACATGGAGGTCAGTATCACTGGATCAAGGAATATGTGAAGAGGGCTAAAGAAAAAGAAGAATGAAAATATAAGAAAGGGTCAGGTTAAGAAAGGATTTAAAAGTCAAACAAGATTTGATAGTTGATTCTGGAGGTAATAATAGACACAAAAGAGAGGTAAGTGTTATGTAAATAGATCTAAGAATCACTTGCTGAGATGATTCATGGGAGTTGATGAGATCATCAAGAAAAAATCAGACATTTAAAAGAAAAAGGATTCCAGGACAGAATCTGTGATTAATGGGCATAACCTGGATGAAAACATAGCAACGGAAACAAAAAGAAGTTAGACAGGTAGAAGCAAAATCAGGAGAGAGTAGTGCTGAAAAAAACCCAGGGAGAAGAAAGTACCATTGAAAAGAGGAAAATCTACAGTGTCACATATTGCAGAGAGGTCAAACAAGATGAATATTTAGAAAATGTCATTAGATTTGGCAATTAATAAATCAGCAGTAACTGTGGAGAGAACAGTTTTATCAATTAAAATGTTTTGAGTAGGCAGATATATTTATCTGTACATACATATATACTATATTTAAAAGTACACACATATCCTATATGGATCCATATATATATATACACACACGTGTGTGTGTGTGTGTATACATGAGAGAACACACACATACACATATATTTATAAAGTATGTGTACTATTTTTTTAGTGATCAATTAAAAACTGATATAAAATATAAATGAAAAGATGACAAAAGATTAAATGAATTTAATAGTCCTGAGTATTTTATTAATATTGAGTTTTAGATATTCTGTCCTGTTTTTAGATATTCTGTCCTGTTTGACATTAGCAACCGAAAGAGTTGGAATGAGAGACTGAAGATGGAGAGGTTAAGGCTAGATACACAGATTTGAGAACCAATTGTGTAGAAATAATTGAGTCCAGGGAACCGAGGAGATCACCAAATGAAGAAGAATTGAAGAAGAAGTTGAATATTTATACTAAGACCTTGGAAAGTATTAGGTGTGGGTACTGGAGTGACCCTTGTCATCCTGGGATCAAAGGGACTTCACTATAAAAATGAAAGAGGGCTGAAAGAATTGTCATATCCATTCATTGGTTAAGTGTTTGACTATTTCGTTGCTCAGTCATTTTAGTCGTGTCCAGATTTTTGTTATTTTTTGGAGGGTTTTCTTGGCAAATATAGTGATGTTTTTCCCCTTTCTTTCTCCAGCTCATTTTACAGAGGAGGAAACTGAGGCAAAGAGGTTTAAATACCCTCTCGCCTCAATAACAAAGTTAATAAGTGTCAGAGGCCAAATTTGAATTCACCTCTTCCTGAAACCAGACCTGGTACTCTATGCACTATGGCACTCTCTTGCTGCCCCTTGTTAATCATTATAATGTTTAATTTCTGCCTTTGGTCAACACTGCCAGACTACTAAGAAACTCTTTTATAAGTTTCTCCTCTCAAGCGCTTTAGAAACATATGATCAGTAATTAGCTATATAACACAAGGGAAGCTATTTCACCCCTCTCAGACTCAGTTTCCCCAATTTTAAAACAGATGTTGAATTAAGCTTTGATCTCTCAGAGTCCTTCTAGCTTCATTAAAAAAAAAAAACTGATCATTCAATAGTAATTGAATGTCCTTTAAGAACCTCTAATAGAATTTTATTAATTTGTTTTATCTAGTAAAATTTACTTCAAAATATATAATTGATTTTTCATTAATTTAGTTTCATTTTATACTTTATTAACCCAAATTATTAAAGCTTTACTGCATATTACTCATGTTTTGAATGAGTTTTATTATAATGCAGTCTTAATATACTATTTTTTCTCATCATTCATTCATTCGACCAACATTTAATAAATATTCAACTGCTCCAAAATAGTCTGTGTCTCATAATATAAGCAAAATATTTTCTAAATAAAATACGTTTGCTCTTATTACTTGTCATTAAGAGAGGAGCCACCAGGTCAACACCAATCAGCATTTAATTTTACCATATCCTCACCAGGTGCTGCAAATTAACTTTATAAATGTTTAATGACAGAACTTAATTGAACAGAGAGCTTCTGCTACCTCAACCTATTAAATGTCATTGTTCTCATTGATTTTAGATCAATGGGTTTCTAATGGGAAAATGTCCAATTTGTACTCCTGTGATTTGTTTTCTTATATATACTTACCTAGAGTTTTAGTTCCAATAATCATGTACAAAATAATTCAATTATCCACTTAATATATTTATGAAGAGGGGAAAACATCAATATTTTAAATAAACTCAGAGAGCACTCTATTGATATTCTAATCATGTCATTAACATGCAAAAAAGGCAATTTAGAATAGGGTATTTAGAGAATCTTAAAGTTAGGAAGACCTGAATTCAAATCTTGCCTTTGAAATATACTCATTGTAGGGCTGTGGGGAAATCACCATTTGGAGTTCTAGACAGACCTCTTTACAGAGGCCTTCAGTGTGGGCTAGGGTGAGACATTGTATAGCTGGGATCCAAGGGGGAAAATGTCTAGTTCCTGACCTGGAGGGCTTTGGGGCTTTTCCCATCTTTATCATTCCCCTTCCCATTACTGTCCCTTTAGGAGGATATTTGTGTTTTCTCCTCCTTCCTTTGTCATATTGTTATACGATGCAAATTGACATATAGATTGGGAACTCTTTGGGTTCCACAGGCATGTTCACTTATGTTGTGATTGCTGACACAACAGAAATCACAATTCTGGTTCCTTTTTTCTATAACTAATTAACATGATCTCCAAAGCAATTATAGAAACCATGAAAAGCTAATACAGGGCAAGTATAAGTAATTATCGTAGAGTGGTCACAGATTTACTCTCCTTTATTAGGGAACGAAGGGGTAAGTAGGGTACCAAAATGGATAGCGTATGCATCCAGCTTTCAAAGATTTGATGATCTAGGACAATAGGAGAAAGACAGATACATGGAGACTTTACTACATGAAGGAGATACTTTTTCCTTGACATGAATGAGATCATATTTAGGAATAGCTATGGCCTAAAATTTCCTCACCCTGAGTGAGGACTTGTAATATGTATGTAAATCAATTGATGTATATTCAGTAAGCACCTACAATTCAGGATACAGGGATATAAAAGCAAATGTGAGTCAGTTCCCTACACTAATGTTCCAATATATATTTAATAGCGGTGACTAGGAAAGGACATTTTAGTTTGTAGAGTCACAACCAAAGTGATTGGCAGTCAATTATCATATCCATTATGGAAGCAAATGTAGGAGAGAATGATTAGTGTATACTGTTATAATTAAGAAAGACTCTGAGAAAAGCTGGATGGCAGAACCTATAAATAATTGAATTGAGAACCAGGAAGATAACAAACTGAAGTCTTTTTCAGAGAGTAACTAAATGATTCTGGCCAAATTCCTTAACTTCTTGGTTACTATTTACTCATCAGTAAAATTAGGAGATAGGTCTTTGAATATCAGTTGAAACTCTACATTGAAGATGAGGCAAAGAGGCAATGGAGAGACAGAGAGATAGAAAGATGGGATAATTATGACATTTATTATAATCTGTTTCCTTTGAAATCTACATATGACACATTTAAAGCTATTTTCTGAGAGAGTTGATAAGGTTCCTCTAGACTTTTAAATGGATCTGTGATAAATATAAAGGTTTAGAATTCTCCTCTCAATCTATGATCCCAAGTACCATTTTACCTAAGCACTGAAGGAAAAGAAAGAATTTGACAAATATAAAAGGGAAAGACATTCTGGAAAGAGGGAATTGCATGAACATGTCATGTAGGTATCATAGTACAAGGTACAGTCCAGGAACAATATGCCATGTAGCTTACTGGAAATATGAAATTTATTAAGGTCATAATGAAAGGAAAAGCTTAAGACCACATCACAGAGAATCTAGCCTGACAGGAGGAAAAGTCTGAACTTAATGAGGGACAAAATGGTTTTTAAACAGGAAAATAACAAGATTAAATAAATAAACCTTTGTTTTAGGAACATTCATCTGGCAATAGTGCACAGAAAAAAGCACAGCCGGGAGGACCAGTTGCAGATTTTTCTAATAATTCCAGTCAATAGTGGGCTGCATTAATTTAGTCATTAAAAATAGAAAAGAAAGCATAGATGCGAAAAACACTGAAAAGGAAGAATCAATAAGCCCTAATCACTTATTGAGTTTGATTAGCAAAGAAAGCAATAATCAAACATCACTGAGGCTTTAAACCTGGTAGACTAGGAGAAGTGTATTCTATTGCAGTATAAGAAGTTAGATGATAAAGTGTTATTATATATTTTATCCTACTGGAGAACATAGGAATGTGATGCTAAGTTTAATGTGAAATGTTTAACCAGTAAAATGTGGCAATTAGAAAGGTTCAAGAGACATAATTATTAGGACATTTAATTATCCTATTACTAAAGTCACAAGATTTATTGATAAAATGATGCTCATTTGGCCCTCTCTCAGACCAAAGAACCCTAACAGCAGTGGACTCACTGTGTATATGCCCGTGGCAGAGCATGTGTTCAAACAACTCTAATTGGTTAAAAGTTAATGAGAAAATGAAAATTAAAATGAGAGAAAGAGTGACAGAGAGACTTGGACAGAGAGATGCTCTCTCTACCCTGAACACCCCTAGCTTCAGGCTGTCTCTACCCAAGCTTGATTGAATGGAGTTCATCTTAGATTAAACAGGCTTTATAAGGGTGGATAGAGGTGGGAGTCAGCCCCACCCTCAGAGACTGAGGTCTTAAAATGAAAAGAGAGAAAAGGGGAAAATCTGAATTCCTCCAAATCACTGTTTATGTATCTACATGTGTAAATCTATGTCATTGATTCATTCATTCATTTATCCATCCAGATATGATTTAAGGTCTCCTAGTTAAAGATAATTGTAACTTTTTGCAAGGACACCTATTGGGAAAAGCCATTTAAACTTACATTTAAAGAAGTATTTAGAGCTATGCAAAATCAATTCCAGTGTCATTACAATTCAAAGAGGGTTGCTAAAAATATAGGGATCAAGGAGCCACTAATTTGTAATCAGCAGAATAAAACAGCCCATTAAAGATACCTTAAGCATATGCAGGCATTGTGAAATTTAAACAGAAAAACAGAGAAAATGCAAATGAAACAGTATTGAGATTTTAGTTCATTCCATGTCAACTGAGAAAAAAGGAAAAAAAAAAGATGGACAAGTCAATGTTGATTGGACTCTAGGAAGGTTGACATATTAATGTACTGTTGGTGGAGATGGGAACTCTTCCAACTTTGAATTTAGAATTATGAAAGAAAAGTTACTAACCTTCCATGCCATATAGATATATAGACATGTGCATATATCAATAGATATCTATAGATTTGTACGTATATTATACCAGCACCTATATTATGTATATATTCCTAGGAAGTGAAAGATAGAAACTAAGGTCCAATATATAATGAAATAGCCATAGCAGCACTTTCCATAATAACAAAAAAAAAGTAGAAAAGAATAAAGAACAAAAAAAGCAAATGCATAGTTGGCAAAATTATGATAATTAAACATAATGTAATATTATTAAGCAGTAAGAAATTATGATTTATAAAAATATGGAAAAGTTGTATGGAATGATGTAAAGAAAAAGAACCAAGACAACTAACAGGCAAACATTCTACAAATCTAGATTTGAAAACATACAAGTGTGTACTTATACATATATGCACATGTATACATATATACTGATATATTTAAAAAGTGAAAAGTTTTGAGCTCAAACAAATTCAAAATGTCAGTCTTTAACAAGAAAAAAATTAAATATATCTCATCTAATGGCAGACAAAGGACTACAACAACAGAATATTTTATATATTCTTATGGTTTTCTGTGGGGGCAACTTTTGGTTTATCAATTTTTCTGTGTCACAGGGAATTATTCAATCTGGAGTAAAAAATTAATTTCCATGGAAAGATAAAGGATATAAATAAAATATTTTATAAGAAAGGCAAACATAGGTAGAAATACCAGTTCTTATTTTTCAAGGCTAAAGTTAAAAACCCTAAGATGTCCTATTATACTTAATATCATAAGTTTACCGTTCTGAGTTTCTTAATTCTGCATATTAAAGGAACAATTAACAAATGATTTTTTTTACTTAGTAAAGATTTGATTATATTATGAGCAAAATACAAAAATAAAATTTCATTTTCTCTATATTTTGTTATTTTACTTTGTGATGCTGCTTGCTCCCATCTGCAATGCACAGATGTGTTTATTCAATAGTTAGTTAATATTTTTTATGCTAAACATGTACAATTCTCCTATCAGATCAAAAAGGAAAAAAAAAAGAGAAAGAAAACAAAATGCAAGCAAATAACAAAAAGAGTGAAAATACTATGCTGTGATTCACATTCAGTCTCAACTTTCTGAATGCAAATGGCTGTCTTTATCACAAGTCTATTGGAATAGTCCTGAATCACCTCATTGTTGTTGTTGTTTTTTTTTTTTTTTTTTTTTTTTTTTTTTTTTAATAGCCTTTTATTTACAGGATATATACATGGGTAACTTTACAGCATTAACAATTGCCAAAACTCTTGTTCCAATTTTTCACCTCTTACCCCCCCACCCCCTCCCCTAGATGGCAGGATGACCAGTAGATTTAAATATATTAAAATATAAATTAGATACACAATAAGTATACATAAAAGGTTTTTTGCTGTACAAAAAAGAATCAGACTCTGAAATATTGTAAATTAGCTTGTGAAGGAAATCAAAAAAAAATGCAGGTGGGATAAATATAGGGTTGGGAATTCAATGTAATGGTTTTAGTCATCTCCCAGGTTCTTTTTTCTGGGATAGCTGGTTCAGTTCATTCTGCTCCTAAAGTTGAGTTGATTCTGAGGGGTGGCCTGGTCCATCAGAACTGGTCATCAATAGTATCTTTTGAAGTATATGTATCTCCTGGTCCCTCCTTCCTCACCAGTTCCTGTAAGTCTCTCCAGGCCCTGGAAATCATCCTTTGGTCATTTCTTGAAAGTAATATTCCATATTCATAACCAAATTTATTCAGCCATTCTCCAACTGATGGACATCCACAGTTTCCAGTTTTTAGCCACACAAAGGGCTGCCACAAACATTCTCATACAGGTCCCTTCCCCTTCAAATCTCTTTGGGATATAATCCCAGAGTAACACTGTGGATCAAAGGGTACAGTTTGATAACTTTTTGGCATAGTTCCAAATCTTCCAAAATGTTGGATTCCACAACTCCAAACAATGCATCAGTGTCCAGTTTTCCCACATCCCTCAACAATCATCATTATTCTTTCCTGTCATCTTAGCCAATCACAGGTGTGTGGTTATCTTAGGTTGTCTTTTTGCATTTCTCTGATTAATAATGACTTGGGCATCTTTTCATATGACTGAAATAGTTTCAATTTCTTCATCTGAAATTGTCTTTCATATCCACCATTTTTCAATTGGAATGGCTTGCTTTTTAAAATTGATTAATTCTCTATATATTTTGGAAATGAGGGCTTTATGGGCCTTTGACTGTAAAAATATTTTCCCAGTTTATTGCCCCTTCTAATCTTGTCTGCATTAGTTTTGTTTGTACAAAAACTTTTCAGTTTGGTATAACAAAATTTTTCTATTTTGTGATCAGTAAGATCTCTAGTTCTGCTTTGGTCATAAGACCTTTCCCCCACAGGTTGAAGGGTAAACCTCCTGTTCCTCAATTTTATTAATAATTTATTCTTTTTTGGCATGAAATTTTATTTATCTTGGTGGGCGTTAAGTATGGATCAATGGTTTTTGCCATATTAGTTTCCTTTTAGTTTTTTATCAAACGTAAGTTCTTATCCCAAAAAGTGGGATCTTTGGGTTTGTCAAAGACAGGTTGCTATTTTGTTGACTGTTTTATCCTTGACCTAATCTATTCCACTGATCGTAATCTATTCCTTAAATCCAAATGTTTTGGTAACTGCTGCTCTATAATTAATTTTGTTTACAGCTAAGCCACCTTCATTTGATTTTTTTTCATTAATTTTGAAATTTTACCCTTTTTGTTTTTTTCCATTGAACTTTGTTGTTATTTTTCTAGGTCATTAAAATAGTTTTTTGGGACTCTGATTGGTATAGCCTAAATAAATGATTAGTTTAGGTAATATTGTCATCTTTTTTATTTTTTGGCCCATAAGACATTTAATATTTTCCAATTGGAGACGACTTAATTTTTGAAAAGTGGTCTGTAATTTTGCTCATAAAGTTTCTGATTTTCCTTGGCGATGATTCCAAATTTTTATATTATCAGTAGTTACTTTAAATGGAATTTCTCTTTGTAATCTGACTGTTGGATTTTTGTGATATATAAGAATCTGGTGACTTTGTGGTTTTTTTTATAAAAAAACTTTGCTAAAATTGGATTATTTCTAATAACTTTTTTAGTAGAATTTCTGGGGTTCTCTAAGTAACCATCATGTCATCGGCAAAATTAATTTGGTTTCATTGCCTCTTCTTTTCCTTTTTCTTTTCTCAGCTCTTTTCAAAGTAGATTTCAATACAATATTAAATAGTAACGGTGATGGTGGGCAAACTTGTTTATTCAGATCTTTTGGGAATGTTTTCGTTTGTCTCCATTACATATGATGCTTACTGATGGTTTTAAATAGATGCTCCCATTATTTTAAGGAAAATCCATTTTTCCTTCTCTCAAGGTTTTAATAGGAATGGATGTTGGATTTTATCAAATGCTTTTTCTATCTATTGGATGATCATATGGTTTTTGTTAATTTGGTTATTAACATGGCCAATTATTTATGTTTTCCTAATTTTTCCCCACCCTTTCCTGGTATAAATCTACTTGATCATAGTGTATTATCTTGGAATGATTTTCAAGTCTTTTGCTAACATCTTATTTAGATTTGCATCAAATTCATTGGAGTTTCTATAATTTTCTTTCTCTGTTTTCACCACCTGGTTTAGGTATCAGTATGATATTTCAAGAAGGAATTTGTCTTTATTCCCTATTTTATCAAATATTTATAGATTGGGGCCAATTGTTCTTTAAATGTTTGGTAAAATTCAAAATATCTGGTCCTGGGGTTTTTTTCTTGGGGTTGTTTGTCTTTCTTTTCTTTTTCTGAAATGGGACTTTAAAACAATTTACTTCTCCTCTTTGTCTGGGAAGTCTATTTTTGGGGTAGTCATCCATTTCATTGGTTATCGATTTATTGGCATAAAGTTAGAAAATAACTCATTTTTCTTTTTCCTCTTTATTGGTGGAAAGTTCTCCTTTTCATTTTAAGACTACTAATTTCATTTTTCCTCCTCCTTTTTTTAATCAGTTTCCAAACCTTTTATTTTATTGGCTTTTTCATGGGAAAAATCTTGTTTTATTAATTAGTTCAATGGTTTTTTTAATTTCAATTTTTTTAATTTCCTTTTAATTTTTAAATTTCAATTTAATTTATTTGATTGGGGGTTTTTTAATTTGGTCTTTTTAGTTTTTTTAGTTGCAAGAATTCATTAATCTTTTCTTTCTTTTGTTTTATTCAAGTGTCTAAGGATTAAATTCCCTTTTACCGCTTTGGCTGCATCCCACAAATTTTATGATGTCTCATCATTGTCATTATCTTATGAAATTATTAATTTATCTATAATTTGCTTTTCACCCAATCATTCTTTAAGATGGACTTTTAGTTTCCAATTACTTTTTGGTCTTTTCCCCTAACTTTATGTTGAATGGGTTTTATTTAAATATGATCTGAAAAAAAGCATTTACTATTTCTGCCTTGCATTTAATTTTAGGTCTTTATGTCCTAAATATGGTCAATTTTTTGAAGAGGTTCCATGAACTTGAGAGAAAGATATTCCTTTCTATTCCATTCAATTTTCTCCAAAGATCCAACATACCTAATTTTCTAATATTCTATTTTTCAATTTCTTTCTTGTTTGTTTTTGGTTTGTTTTTTAATTCGGAGTGCAAGGTTGGATCTCCTACTTTGTTTTTTGTCTATTTTTTAACCTCTTAACTTCCTTGGGAAGTTGGATCCATACCACTTGGTGCATATATTTTAATATTGATTTGCTTCTTGTTTATTTCCCTTTGAGGTGTGTTCCTTCCTTATCTTTTTAATTAGATCAATTTTTTTTTGTTGATCTGAGATAAGGATGGCTCCCCTTTTTTGACTTCCCTGAAGCAATAGATTTTGCTCCACCTTTTACCTTTATTTATGTATCTCCCTGCTTTAAATGTTTTTTTTGTAAACAACATATTGTAGGGTTCGACTTTTGATCCAGTCTGTATCTGCCTTCTTTTTTGGGGGTTCATCCCTTCACATTTCGGTTAAATTACTAAATCTTTTTCCTGCCATCCTAAATAACCCTGTTAAATTTATTCTTTTTCCCCAAACCCTCTTTCCCCTTTTTCTTTGTCCCCTTTTTTTTCCCATGCTTTTTCCCTTTATAATTCCTCCCCTCCCCCCCTTTGGGTTTTCCCCCTTCACTTATTCTCTTTTCTTTCCTTTTCCCCTTTTTTTTTAATGAAAAAAATTTTTTTTCTAAAACAAATTCAATTATTTTTCTTTTTGCAACTCTGATATTTAAGATTCAAAATTTCCTCCCCCTTTTTCCCTCAGAAATGGAAAGTTTCCTTTGCCTCTTTTTGGGATGGTTTTTTTATTCCTTCCCACCTTTTTGTTCCCCTTTCCATATCTACTTCCCTTTTTTATGTAACCAAAATTTTCAAATTTACAAATGTTTTTCTTTTTTATTTTGTTTGGAAATACAATTCCGGTTATTTTCCTTTCCATTCTTGGTTCTTTTAATCTTTTTTTATTCTGTTTTCTTTTAAAACAAAGATTCTTTGTTTTCTTAAAAGTTCCATCTTTTCCCTGGGAAAAGTCCACAACTTGGGGTTTATTCTTAACTCCCAAGTTCCTTTGCCTTTCAATAATTCATTTTTCCAGGCCCTTTTTTTTTTTTAGAGGCCAGATCTTGGGTTCCTTTTTGGCATCTATTTAAAGGTTTTTTTCTTAAAATTTTTCCTTTCTGATGTTCTGGGATTTTTAGGGTTTTTTTTGGGTTTTTTCAGATTTCATAATTTTTAATTATTTTCCTTCGTTCTATTCATTGGGAGTTCTTTTTGTTTCTTTAAAATTACACTCTTTTTTTCTTTTTTTTCAAATCCAAAATTCTTATTCTCTAGATTATTTTTTTCCAATTTGTTTTGCAAACCCAGAATTTTTTTTTTCCATTTGTATTTTTTTTGTTTTTTGGGCATTTTCTTCTTCTCTTCATTATTTCTATTTTTAGTTTAATTTTTTAAAATTTTCTTCATTGGCTTTTTTTTTTCTTTCTTTTGTTGGTTTTTTTTGTATTGTTTGGTCGTAATTTTTTCCATTTTAATTTTTTTTTTTTTTTGTAATTATTTTCTTTCTCAATTCACAGCCTCTTTTGCAGGCGTTTTAAATTCCCTCCTATTTCTAGTAATTCTTTTTTTCAACAAATTCTTCCCTTTTCCCAAGTTTTTATTTTTTTTCCATTCACCAATTTTGTTTCCCTGCCCAAAATTTTTTAATTTCAATTCATTTCAGGAAATTGTTTGTCTCTTTAAAAGCCTTTCCTTTCCCCAACCAACTCCCTTTTGGGACTTTTTATGGTTCTTCTGGAGGCACATAAGGAGGACGTCTGTGCATTTTTTTGCTGTTTGAGGTCTCTTCGGGTTTTTTTCCCTGCCCTTTTCCCAATAACTGCGTCATTTTTTCCCATTTTTTTAATTCATTTTTAAAAGCCTTTGAGGGTATATTTTAGGAAAGGGGCAAGCTTCCTCTGCAGGCAAATGTAAAAACTTCCTCGAGGTTGGGGTCTCATAATTTAAAGGAAGGGTTCACACTAGCTGGAAGTCCCAGTTCTGTTTGCGATTGCCCATAGAATAAAATCAAATTCACTCCCCCACAGCCTCTTGTGGGACTGTGAGTATTAGCAGCTGACCGCAGACTGCAGACCGCCGCAAACTCTGCCCAGCGTCTCTGCCTGATGCAAATCGGCCCTGGAAAAGCTCTATGGCCCCAAGCCGAGCTCCCCACTGTGCAGATTGGAGGCTAACCCGGGCTGCGTCCTCCTGCTGTGCAGGATCACAACTGCCCCAAGGAAAAGCCCTGTACTGCGGGTTGGGGCTGCACGCTTGTGCTGAGATCTGTGCTTTCACTTTCGGTTTGAGGCTCTCCTCGGAACCTAATTTCTCTCCCCGTCGGCCCTGATCTCCCCCCTGGCCCTGGAACCAACCTTTTTTTGGCGAGACTGCAGATTTTCTTCGGCCGGTGAGTTGTTCTACTTCTTATCTTTACGAATTGTAGCAGTCAAGACTATTTTTGAGGCTTGATATAATATTGATAAAGAGGGTAAGAGAAGAGCTTAGAAAGTCTTGTGTGCCTTCTCTGCCATCTTGGCTCCACCCACCTCACTGTTGAAAAGAGCCAAGTCCATCAGAGTTGATCATACACCTAACTGTGTACAGTGTTCTCTCTTGGTTCTAACTCACTTCCCTCAGCATCAGTTCATGTAAGTCTCTTCAGGCCTTTCTGAAATAATCCCGCTGATTGTTTCTTATAGAACAATAATAATCCATAATATTCATATTCATATACCACAATTTATTCAGCCATTCTCCAACTGATGGGCATCCACTCAGTTTCCAGTTCCTTGCCATGTGTTAATACAAACTTATCTCTAAGTTACTTTTCAAGAAAGAATTGGAAATATGCTAAAATTGTACCTACCATGATTTTAAGAGCAAAGATGAAAATATCAAATCCACCAGGCTAATCCACAGACACTTTTTCTCACATTTCATTGTCTTTATCCTCAGACATCCCCTTCTGTCTCCCGTCCTTTCAACTGAGACTCCTTCACATTTAATATAATAACATCTAATTTTCTCTAAATCTGTGGGTCAAAAATCAATCTATGAGTGTGAACTTGCTGACAGAAGCTAATTCAGTAATTTGCCTTTTAGTTTTTCTGTTGCTGATGGGCAATCAGCAGTGTTAAATTCTTAGAACCTGCTGACTAATTGGAACATTTTCTAAATTATATGGATCTCTAGAGAAGATGCCTTTTACTTAACCTTGGCATTTGCTTTAAATTACAGAAATATAATATATTAACCAATATTTTAAAATCATGCTTCACTTAGGCTCTCAACTGCATCTCAATTATGATATTTACCATTTAACAACCAATAGATTTTTATAACTATACTTAAAATCTATCTTCCTTGCAATTATCATCTAAACCCCATAACAATAATATTTTTTGTTTGTAAATCACCTCTTGTTGTAGTAGTTTAATACCCCTTAACTTGAAATACTTAACTTTTAAGTTCTTAAATTCTCAATGAAACAGGGAAGTTGAAGGTATGTGCCTAGTATTAGATTGCTCATTTCTCAGACTCCAAAATAAAAGTTTTCTTTTATATAAGACTACTAAAAATCTCAGTCCTCCTGCCATTACCTCAAAACTTGTATTGTCTAAGTGCAAATTTAATTGCTTAAAAATGCACTGAAGATCTATTTTAACACAGCGTTCTTAGCTTGCATAATGGGTAATGGTGTCTCAGCAATTCACTGCAGAACATTTGGGTATTGTTTATACATTTAATTTCACAGTGTGGAACAAACTGCAGGCTGACTGTAAGCCTGGGTTCTTAGCGGGTAAAGGCTAAGTATCTTACATGGGTTTAATGCAGCATTTAGCTTTCTGGAATGAAAAAAAAAATACCAAGACTAAATTAGCTAATCATCATCAGTAAACATGACTATGCTGTGTCTCCAATATGGCATAGTGTAGGAAATCTAGTAAAAATCCTCAATATTTGAAAAAAGGATTATAGGTATCATAAGATCACCAAGCAATTTTTCTACTGTATCAAAACTTTTTGCCTGAACACATAGAATTTCTGAAATAGAATAAAAAAAAAAAATAAAGCCTTTAGTTTATACATTTTGAAATAAAAATTCTATTAGATAATGGAATAGAAAACTTATTTTATGATTTTATAATATGGAAACCTTTAGTAAGCGATATAAGAAAATAGGAAACTTCTTCATTATTTTTCTAGTATGTATGCAGCATTTTTAAAACGGAAAGCTGTAATGGGCTGAGGCTTGAGCTGATGCACTGAGGTCCCAAGCATGTGAAGTTAAATAGTAATTGGGCTATACTCTATTAAAATACATGATTAGATAAAGAATGGTCCCTGCCCACTCTCTGTGCAAGTCCTGATGTGTTGTATAGGGAATGATGATTTTGGTGGGTGGAGACAGAGAGAGGAACAGGAAGAGAAGCTGAGAGAGATTGACCTTGGTTCCATACTCCTAGCTGCTGGTCATGTGGCTGCTGGTCTAGCTAGTTTCTTGACTCAATTGCACACATTGCTATTGCCCATTCTCTTCCACCTCCGATCTTTCTTCACTGAGAATAAAGACTGACGATTTTCCCCTAACCTGAATTCCTGACTCTGGCTGATTTTAAAATACGCAATCCTCACAGAAAGCCACCATCTGAATATTTATCAGAAAAACTTAATTTTAAAACAAGTATAGGGAAGGTGGGAGATAATCAAGCCAAAGTTACAAAAAGGGAGATTGGGACCTATTAGATTCATTCCCTAAAGCTTCTAGATATTATTCTATTGATATAACCAACAAAACTATAAAGGTAGCTAGCTTGGGGAGATATTGAGATCAAGTTTCTGGAGGAAAGTAGTCACTGGCACTTTGTCAGTTTCAGCAGATATCTCTTTAGGGACCTTCCTTAATCTGATTCCATAGGAATCATGTTCATTTTATTCTATTGATCTAGATACAGAAGATGATTTAGAATAGCACGGGTTGTGTTGGGTTTTTTTTAGTCTGGCATCAGTGGCATTATTATTGTTGTTATTTGGATGCCTGAATAGCAATACAATTGTTTTCCATTGTAATATTTTATATTGTATTTTGGTTTTAAAGACCTCATTCTCAGAAGGAAACCCTAGATTTCATCAGATGTCAAAGAGACATAGAAAAAGTGAAGAACCTCTAATTAAGAAAGGACATGTTCAAACTCTGGCCTCTGATTAACAATAATAGCTAACATTTATATAGGATTTTTGTTTGCATGTTTTTGTTTTCATGGCTTAAAAGTCATTTGGTTGGTATTATTTTATGTTATCTTCATAGTTAAATTGTAATGAAAAGACATATGGAGAACACAAATAAATGCCAAGTAATTAAATATAAGGTTTATCCTCACATCTGAATAGAACTCATTACAAACTCAATTCTTTTCCAGACACTCCTGTTTATCCTCATCTCCCAGATTCCAAACCCCAATGTAATCCCTGATCTTTCTCTCTTCCTCATAAAACAAATGCAACAAGTTGTCAGATCTTGAAATAATGTTGCTTATGCTAATTTATGCATCTATCCCTTCTCTTCACTTGTGCTGATACTTCCTTAGCTCAGGCCTTTACCACCTCAAATTCTATTGATCTCAGTTCTCTCCATTCCCAATCATTCTCTCACTTGGCAAAATGATTTCCCCAGTATTCAGGTCTGATTCTGTCAGTCCTATTTTTTTACTAATCTATCATATTATATCCTATTATATTATATTATATTATATCCTGTTACATCCCTATTTATATCCAGGGTAGAATAAGAATTTTGGGTATTTAAAGCTATTCAAAACTGCTTTTCCTATCCATCCAATCTTCTTACTCGTATTCCCTGTACTCAAGGTTCCATCTTCCATTTATGTGCTGCCTTTGCAATGTTCTTCTTCCCCAAATCTGACTCGAAATCTCTTCCTTTGAGCAATACTTCCTCCAGAAGTCCTTTGCTGGGCTTCCCCCAGCTGCCAATTCCATTCGCTCTAAGGTTACTTATTGGCTAGGCTATATTCATTGTGTACATTCTAATTTATTTATATTGTCTCCCCCATTGCAATGTAAGCTTTTGAGGATTGTTTTTTTAAACCTCAGAGTTTAGCAGATTGTCTAGTACAAGGTTGAGTAAATGTTTGTTGTTTGATTACTAGATCCATGTAGAGATCCAACCTTGAAGCTAGTCAGCATTGGAATAACCAAATGAACATTCAAACCATGAAGAAAGCCATTATAAGTACTCCTCCTCTCTGTCATTTTCTAAAAATCAGGTATTTATCATAAAACTAAAAGATTTCATTTCCCTAAATATGGCTTTTACTTCCTAATTACCCTTATTTCATAAATAAATTCTGGTACTGAATTAGACAGCTTGAGCCATGGATTGCATTTTTCTTTCTGGAATTTAGACTGTAGAATATTTGAGTCTGAAATTAAATTATCATCTCACAACTAAATTAGCAACACTCATGCACACAATAATCTATCATTATTGCTATAGAAAATAGGAGTACAGATAATCTCATGAATCCCAACATCCCCAATTGATATAATCAGTTGGTGCTGATAACCATCTAAGGTCAGATTTTCATTCACATTTCCATTCATGTTGATTTTAAATAACACATGGGGCAGAAGAGGTGGGCGTATTCAACACCATGGAATATTCCCTGACTTTGCAGGGCAGAGTAGAAAGATTTGTTGTACCCCAAGCCTAAATGAGCAACTTGGAAGGATGATACTTTAAAAGAAAAAAAAAATTTCCCACTACTTTACTGTTAAAATAACAGGCAGTATACATAGCAGCAAACCTACATAGAGGAGTATTTTAATAAAGTTTTGTTGAATCGTATTTAATGAGACTACTGTATAGTGACATTTCTCAAACAGTAGACCCTGTTAGCTGATGTGGCTAAAGGTATAATTTCTCTGAGACAGGTATAATGGATATCTATCTGTATCAGAATTTCCCTGGTCCATCAGAATTTCCACAGATATTATAGATTTGTAAATTGAGGCAGCCTAATGTTAGGGAAGGAGCATTGGATATGGAAATGAAACATTTAAATGTAAATTCTGGCTTTTTCACCCTCTACTTCTATGAAGCTGAATTTCAACTTTCTCGATTTCAGTTTCCACATCTTTAAAATGAAAGCCATGGACCAGACATGTTCTTTATCACATAGTCACTTCCCACTGAGATGGACATGTGACCTAGCACCTTGTCTAGGACCCTTCTGAGTAAAAGGAGCTGGGGAAGTAATAAACATATTGCAGGAATTTTAAGATATTTTTATAAATATCTTATTGGGTCTTCATAATAACGCACAAGTACTCCAACAACACAGCAGATGATTAGGTTATGACTGGATATACAGATCACAGCTCATTGGACATCCTTTGCAGGGTTCTTTGTCTCCTACCTCTGTTTCTTTCAATTAATTTTCTAAGTTGTGAAAAAAGTCATCTCCAACTTGAAACTGTGATCATGTTAGTCTATTCCTTTAAATTCCACCCTGTCTATTAAAGTCCACTGATATTAAGGCTTTCTTTTGATTAGTCCCCTCGGCTTGACCTAATCTCAAGGGCTGGTGTCATGGTTACTTATAGTTTGCCTTTGAATCTTTTTTTTTCCAAGATTAAAGAGGGAAAAAAAAGGACTTCTTGCTTCTGCTCATTGGCTGTAATTTCTATTCTCTGATTAGGAAACTAAAATTTTCAGTGCAGTAATCTCTTGCATTTGGCTTTTAGTAATTAATTTAGTCATAGAAGAAAATTATTCCAATGTCGTCACTGTTTCAGTGACATGAGTTTGGCAGGAGGAAAAAAAATTCCTATCCCAATCTTTCCGAGTCTGACAAAGCCATCTGTGTAACCTCACAGAAGTCACTCATCATCACTGGCCACTGCATCCTCATCTGTACACGATGCAGGTGGATTTGATTACTTGTTGGCTTCTATTTTAGCTAGGAATCCAATGATTGACCTAAAATCACTGCAGAGTTTTAAACCCATATGCAGATATATAAAGAAGCATGTTCAGTGGTTCAGGTGTTAAAGAGAAAATGTTTCACAAATGGAAGTTGTTTTAGTGCAGACACCTAAAAAATGCAGAAAGGAGAATTTTAATCCTACAATGCATTATTTTTAAAGTTTTCATTATACTGTTTCATTTTAAGAGCTACTTTTTGGTACATGGTGTTCTGAATGGCTTGAGAAAGTTCAGCACCAAATTATTTTTTAAATGGAGAACCCTCTGCATAGGACTTTGTGAAATAGAATGCAATTATATTCTTATGATAATAATTTGTCTCCTCCTGTTTCCTTAAGAGTATTATTATTTCTAAAATAAAATAAAATAAAAACCTCACTATGCTTAAGATGACCCAAAATAAGGTGACAGAAAGCTGTGGTTCAAACAGTAAAATTAGGAATTACAAAAGAGAAATGTAAACTTTTCCCATCTCTGGTATTTAAAATTCCCACATATTGAATAGTTTTAATTTCTTCCTTTACAGATTCCGTAGCCAGTTCCCCATCTCTTTACCGTTAAGATACTAGGAACCTTCCTTGCTGAATTATTAAACGCTTTTTGAAGTTGGCTCCATTTCATAGCAATGTGACAGTCTGATGCGTCTTAGTGCTATGAAGTGTTACCCAAAGACTAAACATCCTTGACAGCCTGATAAAAAATTAATTATTATTCTTCCAATAGAAAAGCTACAAGCCTGCCAAAATCTAGGAAATGTGCAGCTTTCAGGGTTCTAAGTTTCTTCTGTCTTAGACAAAGGACACATTTATAAATAGTATTCTTTTGAAAAGTCCTTCTATTGAACCAACAAGAGAACATGACTCAATTTCTCAATTAGGTTTATATTTATTGTAAAAATGATTAGATAACATGTGGCAATTGATAGAGTAAGTTTCAGATTTTGCCTTGTCAAAGGCCATCTTTTATCTATGATCTATTTATCTTACATCTATTAATAGGTTTATGTGCACTTAGGTATGTGCATGTACATGTGTGCATGTGTCATCTCCCCCATCAGCAGGCAAACTCTTTGATGGCTGGTATTCTTTTTGCTTTTCCCATTGCTATTCCTTAACACAGTGTCTATAACATGTTAATAAACACTTAATAAATGCTTTTTGGTTGATTTTGAATAATATCTCAATTCAAATCATTTATATCTAGTAGATTATTCAACTGAATAATTAATTTTAGAAAGGCAACAAACTGGTGTTGGTTTAATATTATACTTGGAGATACAAAGATCAGGGTGCCTGAACATTAAGTGGCTGCCCATCAGTTGGGAAATGGCTGAATAAATTATGGCATATTCATGTAATGGAATATTATTTGTTCTATAAGAAATGATCAGGAGGATAATTTCAGAAAAGCCTGGAGAGACTTACAGGAAGTGATGCTGAGGGAAGTGAGTAGAACCAGAAGATTGTACCCAATAATAACAAGATTATGGGGTGATCAATTGTAGTAGACTTGACGCTTTTCAACAATGAAATAGTACAAGGTAATTCCAATGGACTTGTAATGTGTCATTCCCATTGAAAAAGAGAAACAGACAGACAGACACAGAGAGAGAGAGACAGAGAAAGACAGAGACAGAAAGAGAGAGAGAGGCACACACACACACACACAGAGACACACACACACACACAGACACAGAGAGAGAAAGAGAGAAGAGAGAGAGAAGAGAGAGGAAAGAGAGAGGAAAGAGAGAGGGAAGAGAGGGGAGAGAGGGAAGAGAGGAGAGAGAGGGGAGGGGAGAGAAGGGAGGGGAGAAAGGGGAGAGGAGAGAGGGGAGAGGAGAGAGGAGAGAGGAGAGAGGGGAGAGAGGAGAGAGGGGAGAGAGGAGAGAGGGGAGAGAGGAGAGAGGGGAGTGGGGGCAGGGAAGGGGGGAGAGAACTATGCAGACTGAATGGGGATCAAAGCTTAGTATTTTCACCTTTTAGTTGTTTATTTGCTTATTCTTTTTTCTTTCTTCTTGCTCATTTTTCCCTTTTGATCTGACTTTTTCTTGTGCAATATGACAAATATGGAAATATGTTTAGAGGAATTGAACATGTTTAAGCTATATCAGATCACCTGCCATCTTGAGGAAGGGGAAGGAGAGAAGAAAGGAACAAAAATTTGGAATTCAATGTTTACTAAGGTGAATGTTGTAAAGTATCTTTCCTTCTATTTGGAAAAATAAAATACTACTGAAACATACAAATAAAATAAAAATGCCCAAAAAATAAATAAAAGAAAGAGCAAGTCCCAACCCACCCCTCTGATGCTTACTAGTTATGTGGCAAGTCATTTGACCTTTTCTATGCTGTTCAAATAATTAAGCAACTGAAAATATTGAATCAGTGTCTACTATGTGCCAGAAACTGTGCCATAGCCCAAGTATAAAAGTGAACTTTTCATTCTATTCCACGAACAATGTGTGCACATACACACATACACACAAATATAAAGTACTCTTTTGGAAGTGCAGGGGAATGGTGGTACCAGTAGTTTGGGGAGGAAGGACCTCCTGTAGGAGGAGGTAGCTGCACTGGATTTTGATGGGAGTTTATGATTCTAAGATTTAGAAGAGGTGTGAAAATGGTACATTTCAGGCCAAGGATAGTCTCAGCAAAGAACAACAGGAATCATCCCAATAGAACTGACTTAAAAAAGGAAGAGAATTATAAGATAAACAATGGAAGGGATGTTAAAGTCAGTTGAAAAGTTTGGTTTATTGTCTTTCTTGTTGTTGCTGTTGAAGGACACCAGACTTGTTTGCACGTTTATAGGTATCAGGGAAGAATCCAGGAGATAGGATGCTATTAAAAATAAGTGAGTAGGTGTCATTTTGCTGACAATATGCCTGAGGAACCAAGGGAGAATGGGATTAAGGGTACCAAGGTTGGCTTTAACTTTTCCCTAGACTCTGGAGTTAAAGAAAAAGGTAAATGGGATTGATGACAAGGACATTTTGAGATGCAGAGAAGAAAAGAGGGATATCACAATAAAATGGCTCTCTTTTATAAGGCAAAGTCTTTTGCAAAGTGGAAATGAAGTGATGATGTAAGTCTGGGAAAATGGTAAAGAAGAGTTGCTGTGATTGATTTGGGAAGTCCATTTGGGAAGTTAATTGTGAATCAATTTGGGCAGATTAAAAGTATTAATAGCCTTTTGGCAGTGAAGAGTCAGGGAAATTAACTGACTAACTTATAGGAGACTTAGAACAGTTATATTGCTTTCTCCTGCACAGTTCAATAGCTCAAATAGGAGGAAAGGTGAATGATGGAGTGAATATGGGACTGAAATTTGGCAAGGCACAAGAGGATCGTGAAAGAAAGGGATCTGAGAGAAAATAAGAGTGCACAATTGAACTGCTTAACTCACTTATCTTGAGTATGTATCATTCCCATCTGTGCCCTTGTATCTCTTTGTATGTTTTGTTTTTCTCTCTCTCAACCCATCACCCTCGCTCTCCCTCTCTGTCTCCCCATCTATTTCTGGTCTCTATCTCAGACTGTCATTAGCTAATACAATCCAGGAGTATAGTGAAAATTTCTTCTTACTCTCCCCACACCTTAAAAGAGGTGTGACCTAATTGAGTAAAAAACAAAACTAAACCAAACCAAACCAAAAAAAAAAAAAAAAAAAAAAAAAAAAAAAAAAAAAAAAAAAAAAAAAAACCTATCTGGCTCCTAATTCAGTCTGGACCCTATTTAAATCTTTTTTCTTCTCCTAAAAGACAAAGTTATGGCATTGGATTCTATCTGATAATAGTATCTTTTCCTTAGAAAAGTCATTTTTTCCCTCCATAAAACAGTTACCTGAAGAAAAAGAGTTTCTGATCTATAAAACAGTTGTGCTAGAAAACCATGTTGTTTTTAACTCTCTCCTAAAGTAAAGGAATATGCCTGATAGAGTAAGTGGAGTAATAAGATTTTGTTTATGATTTCACCCATTGTCATTATATGCTGAAGTTAAGATACAACTTATTAAGAATTTTAATAGTGGTAGCTCCTTTAGCTTTGCATATTATGTCTACTTATGTCAAAAACAAAGGGAATATAGTTATCAAAAATGAAAACTAAAAAAAAAAAGAAATTAAGCATTAAATTGCAATAGCCTTTTCCCCTCCCCAATCATCCCAAACCCTCTTTAGGAAGGTAAAGTGTTTCCATACAATTCAATGATTTGGGTTTGAAGAAAAAAAGTATAAAATAAACAAGAGAGCCCTTATATTTTTTCCTCCCTTATCTCAAAAACATTAAGACTTCCCCACCTACAGAATAATTGTTTTCAATTACCCAAATGGACGCAATTAAGGATTTTGAAGTGTACTCCAAAAGACAGAGCCAGGAATACAAGAGGAATAGTGTTTTATATGTACTTTTTTCCTGTTCCATTTCTATGGGTAGACTGACCTTTCCTTAGAATAGGGTGAGCTTGCATTCCAAGGCCTCCTGGGGCTTTCATTGCTCTCCAGATTGAAGGAAGGAATAGAAACAAGAAAAAAGAAGGAAACGCATACACAGCATCACATCTCTGCTAGTTAGGTTAGAATTTATAAACCCAATCGAAACTGTGAATCTAGCTTTTAAAGTGACAACATTGAGTTTTCTTGAAAAGAGAAGAAATATTATGGCTTTTTAGTAAATGGGTAGCACTGAGAGTTAGCACATCAGCTGAGAAATTTCATAAAATTTCATTTTCTTTTTGGTGGAGGTAGGGAGAAGAGGGGTTGGAGGAGGTGGGGAAGCAAGTTGGAAATTGGAAGTTGGAACTTTGGCCTATGAAATCTCAGAAGTCTAAACCTGTACTTTAAGAGGAATCAATTATAAGACATCTATGACAAGCAAACACCAACTTCTATTTGTAAACCTTAAAAGAAGGGGAATAAATTCCTCCCTGCCGTCCCCTAAGAAAGTCACTCCATTCTGGACCAGTTGTAATAGTTGGAAAGTTTCCACTAACTTTGGGTTCAAACTTGTCTCTTTCAACTGTCCCCCATATCTCTTAGTACTGTCTTCTCAGGCTAAGTAGAGCAAGTCTAATGCTTCTTTCACAGGGAGGATTTTCCAAATGTGTAAAGAGAGCAAATAATGCGTCTTCTCTTCTTCAGAGTAATTATGCTCATTTTCTTCCACCAGTCCTTATGTTTCAGAGCTCCTGTTTCCCCACTATCCATTACCTTGGTTGTTTGCCTTTCTATACAAGTTTTAAACTGTTATTTTTTTCCCTACAACTTGACTTCCAAAACTAAACCCATAGAGAAGATAAGGGTTGCCATAAATTCCTACTACATGACATTTAACTTTAATGTATAATGAAAATGTATGGAAACCACAAGCAAATTCTTATTTAATACTGTATAACAATGTTATAATAATTCCAGAATATACTCTGAGGAAAAGAGCAATGATGTAGTCATTTCAACTTTTGCAGCTTTCATTTTCTCATCAACAAAATGTGAATAATACTCTCTGGTTTGCTTTTAAGGTAATGAGAAAGTCTTTTGAAAACCAGAAAGTTCCATGAAAAGGTAAGCTGTCTGTAATTTTACCAAAATCTAAGAGAGTGGTGACATGAGTGAATCCCTCTGAGGGTCTCTGTTTTCTCTGTTAAAGGGGATACTATATTTTTAGTACCTATTTTAACAAGGTTTTAGCAGGTATAGGTTGACTGACATAGTGTGAAAATTTTAGAAGCATTTAAGACAATCATCTCATTTTATAGATGAGGAAATGAAGGTCTAAGGAGAAAATCTATGTAAATTACTTTGCAAACCATAAGGGCTTTTAAAAAGTCAGGTATTATGTTTATAGTAAACATTACAAGTAGTTATCTATGAATGTGCTAATCACCACAGCCTGTATACAGGGGAAAAAAAAGCATTAAGGTCCATTAAAATAAACAAGACTTCAACTAATAATGGAAAAGTTTATTAGAATGAAAACAAAGTTAATAACTTAGAATAAGCACAATAAACCAATAATAAAACTCACTGGAAATACTTGGAAGATATTCAAATTTAGACAACTTTGTAGTTAGGAGTAAGATGGTAAAAAACTTTATCTCACAGAGATAGTTCTTTTTTCTTCTTTGGCTGATACCAAAATAATTAATTCTAATAATTAAGAATGGATTTCAAGGCTTTTCTTCTGCATTAGGATGACAGAGGTGACTGGTGAGTCTGGTTTGCTGAGAGAGAATCTCATGATTTTATGGCCGTGTTATTATGACTATTTGCAAATGAGATAGCTTTGAGATATGAGCAATAAAATAGCTATTATATAACAGTGGAGAGTGTATACTATTATTCCTATCACTTTCACTACTATCATTTACTACTCTTACTTTCATTATCCTTCTATCACTGCTCCTATTGCTACCACTACTACTGCCCCTACAACCACCCCTGCTTCTCCCTCCTGTTATCCATCATTTATATAATACCTACTATGTACCTAGCACTTCACAAATAGCACCTCATTTAATCCTCACAAGCTCAATCCACTTAGCCACTGTTGCCTCTACCAGAATCACTCATCTTCTGGAGAGGACCCGGCAGTGCCCCAGACTTTCGATGCACAGGAGCTCTTAAATGTAGCTCAAATGAATGATTTCAATAATTACAGCGATCACAACAAAATTCTAAGGGGAATTCCTTGCTAGCCCTTGTGCTCTGTCTAAGCAATCATTAATCTTTACTCTGTTACAATGCTATTTCCACCATCATTTTTGTCCTGCTCAGGTGAATTCCGCCAGGGTTCATTTCCTCTTTTTATCATTAAGAATAATTCAATCCAATTAAACAAAATTTCATTAAATGTCTAGAGAGCATATACTAGGTTCATAGTAATAAACAAATTGGGACAAATGAGGCTTTGAATCAGGACACCAACAATTGAGAGAGGGACTTACTTCATAGACTTCAGTACTATAGCTTAAATAGAGAGTTACTTTTTAAATGTAAACTTCTTAAACTTTTTGTAATCAGGACTCCTTTTCACTTAAGAAAATTTCTCTTGTATATAAAATAGGTATGCTAATAATTAATCATAAAGCAATTTATTTTAAACAATTCTTTGGCATATACATATATATATTACATATATATATAATATATATATGTAATTTTTATCATTTATTAAAGACAAGAGCAAATTTCCATATTAGTGATAAGGAGGTGCTAGTTTATTTTTACATAAAGAATTAAACCTTGGCAGAATCTATCTCTCTTACTCTTGCCAAAGAGTTTGATTGTTTTATTTGACCATGTATATTTGTTTTAATAAATTTCTTTTTCCTTTTCCCCAATCGAGGTATAAGGCAAGCAAGGGGGAGAGTAAATAAATGTTAAGTAAGAAAATACCAAAAAGAGAGAATTCAGGTTTGAGGAAGTACTTCAGATGAAAGCTATCAGATGCTCTTTCAGATGAGGTCATGATTGTTAGATTTGACTACTTGATTGACTCTATAACTTTATTATAAGAGACTTGTCACAGAATGGGAAAAATTATAAATGTTTATGGTATAAAACAAGCTACATTAATAAAAATCAAATATTAAAAATTAAACACACACACATACACACACACACATATATATATATATAAAATTTTTTTTTTATTTTTTCAGGACAATCATCCACTGTGCTTCCTTCTTCTGTCCCATATGGCCCTTCTTGAAATATTCCTCTCTGTTGTTTTTTATCCAGCAAAACATATTCTTGATTTTAGGCTTGCCTAGATGGTAGTCAGTCAACCAACATTTATTACAGGCTTATTATGTGTCAGATACTATGCCAAAAACAGAGGACAGAAACAAAAAAGAAAGCACAATTCCTAACTTCAAGACCACTCACATTCTACTGGAGGAGTATATAAACAATTATATGCCTGTAAAATATATGCAAGATAATTTGCAAATTATCTCAGAGACAAATGGAGGAAGCTTTAAGTACCTGCTGAAGTGGACCCCCCCAAACCAGTGGAGAAAGGTAGGGACGTCTGTAAAGCTGACATATCATTGAGTCTCTGACTTCCACCGCTATCCTGTACTTAGTTCACTGAACCATGAACATTCTCTTTGAAAAATCGATAAACTCTTTGAACCAAACCAAAAGAGCCAGTGGAGGGAGGCCGGCTTTTCAATTATTCCAGTGCCCACGTATGTAGGCAGCCAACTGCTTGAGCGCCAGTGACTGTATTCTCTGGAAGCAGACGGTTTCCTCCATAAAAGGATTGATAACGTACTAAACTACTTTAACGGTATTTTTTCTTTAAATACAACAACAACATGCAATTGTAGTAAAAGTCGGCGAGTCCAGGAAAGGAGAAAGTGAAGCTACGTGAGACAATCACACCAGTGATGAAGTAAGCCATGATAGTTTCAGACAGCATGTAATCCCAAAGTCCAGATTGAAATAAGAAATCATTTCAGGGGAAAAGATTTATAAGCTTCTCTGATATCATTAAAATGTGTTTGTTCTCAAACACGACACAGATCTGTTCAATTCCATTACTATCTATCGATTACTAGAGGGCTGCTTTTTCATCTCAGTACCTGTTGTGTCAAAGATAGGATGCTGGTTAAAGGGATCCTTCTGTAGCTGTACATGGTTATCAGTGTTCAAAGGGGAATTACAAATAGAGAGGAAAACAGCCAGACCTAGCTGAAGAACCTCACACGAGAGATCTGTTCACGTGGCTAGAAGATGTAAAATGTCTGTAACTCTCCATTTAGCATGTTAAAAAGTCAGTGTCCCTCATATTAGGGAAGTATGTTTTTTCTTCATTTTTAAATGATTTTGGTTCTTGGATGAAAACAAACCTGAGTAAATTTTGTCAGTAGAATAAAAAAAAAAAGAAAACAAACCTGAGTACTGAAAAATACTCCCAGGTATCTCCATGCAATGTGACTCCTCCCCATGCTCTCGCGTGAATCCACTACAGGTTGGGCAACTCATATTCCACAAGTCTTTGCTTCCTCCTGAAATTTAGACTATATCAATGGGCCAGTCAGGCTACCTTCTCTACCTCACATTGGCAGGCTAACCTTCCTTTTCAATTTTAAGTTTCCCTGATTGATTTCTTCACTTCTGATCTATAATATATAATGTTCTGTTCTAACACTAACCCTAATCCTTAATACCTTTCTTCTCTCCAAACTGCAGCTTGCTGCTACCTGTAATGTACCTCTATCAGTCTGCCTGAAATACATTTCCAGTTTTTAGAGATATTCATATTATATGTCATTACTTTCTAACATCAGTAGAATATTAGCATGAAATATCTGAATCCTTGTTTCTGGAAAATCTAAGTGGTCTTAAAGGAGCATTCCTGTTTTCTGAAAACAATTTACCTCAGTTCTCTTTTCCTGCTGATTTCTTGGTTCAACACATTGTCCATTTTTACCACCTCTGTTAGATATACATAAAAATGAAAAAGCTCTATAGGTTGATCATCCATAAACTGGCCAATAGACAACACATCCATTTTTTCTGTTTTCCTGCATGTATAGTCAGGTGTTAATGAAAAAAAATTCATAGCATACTCTCTGTATTTTGAGGTTAAATCTTTCAGATTTATGTTTTTATTAATTTGATATTAATTAGAATACCAACACATTTCTACTTTGGGAAGAGAGACCACATATTAGTATAGTTATTCCCAACATGACTTTTTTTGCCCTGAGGTGATTTTAGGAAACATTTATAGGGATCTGGAAGATACACACACACACACACACACACACACACACACACACACACTCTTTGGGGTTCATTTTCCAAAAAAGAAAATTAGTCAACAGAGTAACTACTTTTTATTCTTGGACCAATTATCTGAAAGAATCCCTGGGAATTCTATAGTAAACAAAGGGACTTCCTTTCTTTGATCAATAGTCTATAAAAGTCAGTAGTGAAAAAATATTATTTTAAAAACAATTCTAGTTTTCTTATAAATGAGCTTCTTCTTATGCTTAATAGTCCAAACTTGTTTAAGTGGTTAGAGATCTCTTCCAGAAATCTCTGCACCATTTCAGAGATTAATACCACCTGACCAATTTATCTATAAACATGAACCTCTGAAGAAACGCACTATCCACTGGGAGTCACTTTTTAATTAGAACTTTACACTTCATCTCCCTTATCACAGTGATGAATAGTTTGGATGAATATAAGTCTCTGTGTTATACCTTTTTTGATGTTTATGATCAGAGGGTTATTAACATGGTTATCGCTATCATTATGTCTTTCAAAAAATTGTAAATGAGAGACTATGGTGAAAGAGCTTTATAAATTTATTTATAAAACTTTGTGAAGAAAAATGAGAGAAATAAAGATTGTAAATGAGGAAATAAAATCATAAATCTTTGCAGATTATATGATGGAAAACTTAGAGAATCCTAGAAAATTAGCTAAAAATCATAGTTCAAGGAGAGGATACTGAGAAAAGGACAGAATAGGTCAGAATATTCCAAGCTCTCCAGATCTCCCTCATAAAAGACAAAATAGAGCCTCAGGACAAATATAGAATGAATAAAAAATAAACAAGAGTTGGAGCAGAACAGTAGTTCTCCTGGGACAATAGGAGAAGAAATGAAAAATACAAAGATGGAGGTTTGGCCAGTATAAAATGTAAGGCTAGTTCTTTTGAAACAGTACCAGCCAAGCCTTGGGGCTAACAGGCTTGGGAGGCACATTGAGTCCCAGAGGAGAAGGGAGGGATTTTTTAGAAATGAGTCCTTTATCAGAAATATTGGCTGTAAAACTTATTTTCATCTTTCTGCTTCCCTTCTAATCTTGGCTTCATTGATTTGTTGGTGGAAAACATTTTTAATTAAATGTAATCAAAATTATCCATTTTGCACTTCATTATGTTCTCTAATTTTTGTTTAGTCATAAATTCCTCCCTTCTTCAAAAGAATGACAAGTAAACTATTTCTTGCTCTCCCAATTTGCTTCTGCTATCACTCTGCATGTCTAAATTACGAATCCATTTTTACCTTATCTTGGTAGGATGTGAGCTGTTGATCTATGCCTAGTTTCTACCACACAATTTTCCAGTTTTCCCAACAATTTTGGTCAAATATTGAGTTCCTATGGGTTTATATGGATTTATCAAACGGGAGATTACTGTAGCGTAAGATACTATTGATTAGAAAAATGCATATTTCAACAACTCTGAGATACCTAACATATATCATACTGACATTCAAACTTAACAGATTGGTTAACATGACATAAAAGAAAAAGGACATGCTGGGGAGGATGTAAAAAAAATTAGAACACTAATTGCATTATTAATGGAATTGTGAACTGACTGAATCATTTGGGAAAACAATTTGGAATTATGTCCAACAGAATACATAACCTAGACCCATAAATACCATCATTAAATCTGTACCCCCAAAGAGATTAAAGTAAAGGAAAAAAGATATATTTGTACAAAAATATTTATAGCATCTTTTTTTTTTGGTGAGAAAAATTGGGAAACTGAGGGAATGCCCATCAACTGGGGAATGATTGAGCAATAAATTCTCCAGCACCTTCTCCATTTTTAAAATTAGCATCCCCAATCAGTTAGCTACAAGTCTAAATATCTCACCTCTGGGATTTCATGAAGACAAAGTACATGAATTGATGATTCTGAAATGAATCTTATTCATAATCAACAATAAGCATAATAAATTAAGTTGATCTTTGAAGATTATTAAGAGAACTTGCTCTAAGAGACCTTAGTAATTTTAGCATGTAAGAACAAAAAAGTTTTCAAGGCCACACAAATAGAAATATTTAGAACAAATTACTGCTACTTATATAGATATAGACATACATAAATATACACACACATATATACTTACAACAATGGTTAGTAGAGGCAATGTTTTTTGTTTTCCTCCTCAATAACATTCTCTATTTCTGCTTTCTAGTTTTGGAAAGATGATTTTCCTTTAGTTTTGTCTTTGTTCCTCCTTCTACCTCTCTTTCTCCCAACTTTTGTTCCTGGCTTTTTCCTTTTTTTTAATTTTTTTTTTTTTTTTTTTGCTTTTCATAGCCTTCTTTGTTCTTTCACTCTTCTGAGAAAAGAGTAGCTCAAAAATTCTATTTTGTTCTTACTGCTAAATTTAAATTTTATATCAAATTTATTTTTTCATCTTTCTTTATTATTAACTTTTCAAACTTGACAAATATTAATAAACAGGATTATATGTATACAAAAAGGTTACTTATAAAACTATGAATAATAAATATACCTTTTAAAAAAGAATATATTAAATTTAACATGTTAAATGCTGAAAGACTTGTTTTTAATCTCTACCCCATCTCCTTCTCTCCTTTTTCCTGTTTTAAAAGGTTTTATTGATACTCTTTTAATTCTTCTTTTAGAAGGTAGGCTCCTAACTGTCTCTCTCTATTTTTTCATCCTTCACCCAAATAAAAAAATAAAATGAAAGGCTTCTCTTGTAACAAATAGCTATAATCAAGTAAAAATATCCATGCACTGGTCCCATGGACCAGAAATTCTCTCACTGTTGCTGGGGTAGAAGTTGTAATACATCTTAGAAAGAACAGGAATCCCATAAAAAGTGCTGTTATTACTCCATCCTATCTTCCCAGAGGTAATCTTCCCGCAATCTGCTATTTTCACTGCTATTGCCAACATTCCGTGTTTATATGTCCTTCTTCCTCTCGTAAACTTTGCCCTCTGGATCTCCTTTCTGCTTTTATGCCTTCTTCCCCTAACTCTGGCAAATATGTCAGAGTGCCAGAAGCCATGACAGTTCCTGGAGCAAATTCACTGCCTCAAAAAACTATTTTTTCTTATGTACTTTGTCTCGGAGTTAAAGTTTCCTTAATATGATCAATGAACATTGGTGTAGAATATTTTATAGATTTACACTCCAATTTTGAAGTAGATTTTATGAATTGTTGGCTACAGTCCGTGAAGTCACAGCATCACCAAAGCTAAAAGATCTCAAGCTTGTGAGAATCTGGGATCCTGTGTAAAAGAAAAACATGACTATAGGTGTAAGGGTTTGTGTGTGTGCAGTGTACCTACACACTAATCTATGTGTGTGTCTGTGTGATTACTCCCTCTCTTTGGGTACATTTACATATTTATATACATATAAATTATACATATAAAAATATAAATATATATTCTATATTTACTGTATATCTAGAGAAATAGAAATAAAAAGTTCATGAAAGAGTCTCTGGGCAAGAAATAATTAATTTATTAATTAGACTAATAATCAGTATATTGATCACTGGTTTCTCTTAATAACTAAGATGAAATCACCAAATGTGTAAATGCTTAGGAGAAGGGAGTGCTCCTAACAGGTCAAACCCCCATTTGGTGAACAGTAGACTTTCCAATGATGGGATGGGCTGAAAGCCTTTAGCTCCTCCTGCTGAGAACTTGGCTTGATCATGAACATCAGCTGCCCCAAGCAATCTGCCCACATGAGTCCATCTCAGCCAGACCACTCCGCTGGGCTTCCCCTTCTTGAGCTGGGTGACCATAAATCCCAGGGGAGGGGTGCAAGGACATGGGCTTGGTATTCACCTAAACTGGACACTGCACTCTAAACAAATGTAAGATCTTCTTGCTGAACGGAGTTAGATCCAAGATCATGAACACACAAGGGATGGTTTGGCCACTCTCATCTATCAGTCTTGTGCTTCAGAGACTGGTTGTATAAGCAACAGATCATGGTCCCTAAATGAACAAGTAGGAGGGAAACAGTCCTACTTCATTAATTGGCTATAACCATAAAAGAAAAATATATTACATATTCCTTTCCTTCTCTCTCACCCTCACACACCTGGTAAAAGATATCTACATACACTTTTAAAAGAAAGGAGTCTTGCTGCAGATATTTTAAAGAAGATGAGAAAAGCTTCCAGTACATTAGATAGATGATAAAAAAACAATTTATGGAAGGACACAAATGAATCCCACAAGACGAAGCAAAAGTACGTTTTCATCTTGCGAGTCCATTAAAGTTTTATAGTCCGAGCTGCACCATGTTTCCACAAACAAGGTTTGGAAAGGCTGTGGGGCATGTATTAAGCCCAAGGTCATTTTTTATTTCTTTCTACCCATGACTTAAGGTTTCCTCCATGAAACCTGGTCTGCTAAGTCAGAATTCTTTCTCTGAGCTCAGTTTTCCCCACTCAGGACTTCATTTCTCTCTTTGTTTGAAAAAGGCTTGGGAAGATAGAATCCAGGTCAGCCCCAAAAGAGTTTCCAATAACCTGTTGGCCAACTCAAAATGAGATCTATCTGTGGGGAGGGGATTGAGAAAATGGTACTAAATGAAGTTAAGACATTAATGTCACCACATCCTTCTGATAACTGACCCTTGAGATATTGGTTATCGTACCTTTAAACCTCATGTATAAAATGGAGATAATACTATTTGTACTTGTTTGCCAAGGGGAAAAAGGCTTTGCAAATTTTAAAATCTCATCTAAAATGGCAATCATTATCACAGTATTCAGTAACTCCATAGAAGCAACATTTCTACTGTTATATATACATCATAAAGGACTTAAATTTTGAATGAAACAATATGGATTCAATTAGTATTTTACGAATTACTTTGTAATTTACTTTACTGTATAACTTTGGGATAAATCTAATTCCTACAGTTTCAGTTTCTTCATCTTAAATATGTGGATAATAATTGTATCACCTACTGCATAGGATAATTTATGCAAAGTACTTTGCGAACTGATCATCATAAAAGTGTCCACTATTATGATGCTAATGATTATTTATTTGGAACTTATTCATTGCTATATATTTGGCGAACTACCTCTGCAAAGATGAAGATTAACTTTCTTTGGTCCAAACTTTACCAAAGAAGCTCTAGGCATGCATCATGCTAAATCTCAATAAGAAAGACTCTTCCACCATTTAGAATTTAATAGGAATAAATTTCCAGTAACAAAGATAAAGATGTCTGGGTAATTTAATCAGATGCAAAATCCAAAATAAACACAAAGTAAAGGCAATTACCTTCTAGCTATCAAGAGGGAGATAATAATGATAAATTAATTGGGATAAACAAAGGAAGGTGAAGCCGGCTACTCTTTGCTTGATGCAGTGTTAAGGCTTGTACAGACAGAAGTAAATTAGGAATTATATCAGCAATATTTATTTCATATGAAGTAGGTACTATTAAAAATCCCTATTTTACAAAAGAAGAAACTGAGTCAAGCAGGATTAAAAGAATCACATAGTTCATATCTGAAGCTGGAATTGAATTCAGATGTTCCTGACTCCAAGCTCATGATGCTCCCCACTGTGTCATCTAGCTGCCTCAGTTCCTTCTGTTATATCCACTATTTATTAGTAAGACACTTAATGATGGTAACTCTACAGCATAGTCCATTGGTCCATTCAGTACTGACTGAGGACTGGATTTCCATTAAAAAGTGCTGCATCCTCAACATAAAATGGGGATAAGACCTGCATGAGCTGTTTTACAGGGCTATTGAAAGGATCAAGTATAAAAATATATGCTTTGTAAATTGTACACTTTGTAAAAGTACACTGCAAAATGTCATCTACGATTTTATTAATATTAGCCTTTATTTGGAACATTAGTCATTCATTAGCATTTTGATTAAGCCTCAGGGTTGCAGAATCGACATTTGCTAAAGCAGTAAAATAAAGTGTTCATTTAGCTTCCTTCCACTTGAAGATTCACAAAACTGACTACATCCTAATGGATGTGGGGTATTCTCTTTTTAAACAACTTCAAAAATGAGAAGGTTGTTCCTTTGTTACTGGTGTTTAGTCATTTTTTGGTTGTGTCTGATTTCAGAATTCCAATTGAGGTTTTCTTAAGAGAGAGACTAGATTTTTCCTTTGCCAATGTTTTTCTCCAAGTCATTTTATGGATGAGAAAACTGAGGCAAAAGGTTACGTGATCTGCCCAAGATCACCCAGCTAAGAAGTATCCGAGGCTGGATTTGAACTGCCTAACTATAGTCCCGGCCCCTGTGCACTACGGCACTCCCTCGCTGCCCTTTGCCTTTTTCCTACCCATCCATACTCCAAATCTGCCTCTCTGTGTCTTCACAATTGGACAGCTCTAGGGCTGGGCAGGCTCATTTAATACAGCTCTCTCCATTAGGGAATTAGGGTTAAGGAGGCCTAAACCGAGGCCCAGAAAAGAAATGAAGACCCTTGCCTATGTTCATAAAGACAGTAAGAGGGAGAGGCTGCTTTGGAGCCGAGGTTCCCTTTCTCCATAACTTGCCAGCTTCTTCTCCAATGTCCGGTTGCCACCGTTTGCCCATTCCTCCATGTTCCAACCTAGAAGGCCAAAAAAAGCAATTCTACTCCTCCTTTCAAGTAAGAATAGCTTTTGTCTTCTCAAATATCCTTTCTCCCAGGCTACACATCGCCAGTTTCTTAAACTAATTCTCATTTGACTTAATTTCTGGTCCTCTTATCATCCTACTTTTCCTTATTACACCAGGGAAAGTGAAATAGAGAAAGGTGGGCAGAATTTCATCCAGGAATTCTTGGGGCTCTGGCCGACCTTCAGAAAGTTCCCGAGTCTCTTCCTCATTAACAGCTCCAGCATCCATCCACAGTTTATTCAGAAAATGACAAAGTAAAGAAACATGAATGTTCTGGTGATGCTTTAGGAAACTGGACAGAGGCTGGGATTAATAGAGAGAACTGGGATGAAATGAGGCAATGGGCTTTGTGACTGCAGGTGATCGCTTGGCTATTTGATGTCCTTTAAATATTATTTGGACAAAATTGATAGTTGGGAGATGAAACCTCAGAGGTAGTTTCTTAATTTTATAGATTTGGAGAATAGTGTTAATTGTTTGCAATTCTAATTTAGAATATTTTGTGTTCATTGTTTTTAGAAAGTAATCAAAGAAAAGTTTGTAAATTATTTGTAAAATCTAATACAAACAAAAGATTCTTAGCATTCGGAAAATTTAATTTTATATTTATACTGGGGAGTTCTAGTGTTTTGGCCTGAAGGTCATGTTCCAAGAGACACAATTCATTTTCAAAATAGACCATGGGCTCTGATTTTAAATTAATGGATCTATATGTTAACCATAACTTTGATTAAATATACTTGATGGAAAATACAAAGCTATGTCTGCAAAAGATTCTTATTAAAATTTAAACGGCACCCATAAATACATAAAAGCCTATTATAGAACAAAGATCTGAAAGATAAAAACATTCACAATTATTGCTCATTTAAAAATAAAAACAAACAAAAAAAAACAGACCACAAATGGAAAATTACCTGAAAGCAAATAACCTTGGAACCACTAATTCTCCACTTTTGTAAATGTTGAGCAACTGTTCAGGTTTGGAAAAACATTCCTTTTCATTTGTTGGATTAATGAAATTTCAATCACACAATCACTATGGTAACTTTCAAGTTTGGACATTAGCAATGTGTCCCTCATTGTTATGTTTTTTCCCAATATTTGAACAATGTCCTACTCTGGATCTTATATATGTAAATACTGCAATATATTCCCTCTCCCATACCCTTAAAATTTATTGCATTTTCCAGGAATTCTTTGGAGAATAAGAAAAGGAAGGGAAAGCTGGGAAACAGAAGCAGTAGAAAGTAAGGGGAGCCCATGTCAGTTTTAGCAAGTATTGCCATATTATTACTATGATCACTACCTTTCATTCTTTTATTCTCATATGTCTCACAGCATTCTTTCCAGACACAAGCATTAATTTTGTTTTATTTATCCACTGACAGCATCTTCTTCCTCTTTGTATAATCCCACAAGACTTTTTTAATATTTTAAGTTACCCTTTCCTGAGCCTCCTCTAACCTCATAATGAAATATTGACCTGAGCAGCTCCAGAGAGTAGCATCAAATTCCTGGAGAATTTGAACTCCAAGCCTTCAGGGATTTGTTATTGTTCTTGTCTTTGGATGCTCAGCACATTGTCGGGCGCCCAACACATAATATGTCCTTAATAAATTTCTATTGTTTGTACAAAGAGTGTTTCTCTTTTTAAAATCTACTCAGATATTTCTAAAGAACCTCATTAGTCAATTGAGAACATATTATGCTGTCTTTAACTTTATTAGTATTTTATGTTACTTTTCTATATTAGAAATTAAGCTTCCTGAGAGACTATTTTTGCATGCTCTTGTACCCCCAGTATCTAGCAGGGAGTAAGCTCTTGCTGATTGACTGATTGCCTTCTAAGTTGAGATGCTTAAAAACCGTGTGACTGTACTATAGTCATGACTGATGACAGAAAACTAGAGAGAGAAAATTAAAGAGTAGAAATCCACCCCCCATAGTGAACAGAAAGAATCTCTTAGTAGAGAAAGGACATGGGGAAGCAAGGGAAACTTCAGCTTCCTTACTCTAAAGGCAGGGATTCATAAACTTTTCCCACTGGGGATCCCTTTTCGTCCAAGAAATTTTTACATGACACTGGATATATAGGTATATAAAATAGCCCTACAAATCAAACACTTTCTGATAATAAATCATAATTGGATGACTTTCCACCGGCAGTTCCATGACCTCATTGGGGTCCCAACCAACAGTTTAAGAAGATGGACTCTAAAGGAACTTCAAGATCATTAGATCTTTGGCATGCAGAAATTGTCCATTAAGACTTGATTTTTTTAGAAAAGGATTTAATCAAGTCTTCCAATAAGTCTGAAGAAATTAACGGTATTACATCTTAAGTGACTTATTTGAATATGAAAGTCTAAGGAAGCTCTGCTACTGATTGGCTAAAACCATGGAGATGTCTGCAAGTACAATTCAGAGAAGCAAAGATATGCCACATTTTAATTTCTTCTTTTTAATAAGACTCCTGAAACAAACTTAAGTGCCAGTCTCAGGATGCTGGGAAATACAGGCCCTATATTTTTCCTATGTTGTCTAGCAAACATTATAAGCCAGAGGTAAGAAAAACCCCCAAAGTCTTACCAGGCCCACTGGACTCTTGACTTTTTAAACATAAGTAAGTCTTATCAAAATCAAAGACCAAATTTTGGTTTCTAAAATCTTCCTAGTTAGAAAGCAGCATTTTTGTAGTGAAAAATCCCTGCTCTTGGAAAGCTCAGTTTTAATCATGTTTGCTCCATTTTGTAGCTCAATGGCATTGGATAAATCATTTCTGTCTGAGACTAAGTTATTTCATTCGTGAAATAAAAATAGAGAGAGAGAGAGAGAGAGAGCGAGAGAGAGCGAGCGCAGACTAGTTCTTCTCAAAGATCTTTATACAAATGAGAAAAGTTAAACCCAAGATTTCCCAGTAATAGTCATAGCTTTATCTTATCCTATGTGAAATAATAGGCAACTTTATTTACCAAAACAGAACAATGAAAAAAAACTATAAATAGAGCTATGTTACTACTTGTCTTGGAAATATATTTTGCTGTTGAAGTTACTCATCTATTAAAATAAGAATTCACAATTCTGATGGACGTGGCTCTCTTCAACAATGAGAGGATCCAAATCAGTTCCAATTGATCCATAATGAACAAAATCAGCAACACCCAGCAAAAGAGCACTGGGAAATCAGTTTGGACTAACACACAGCATTTCCACTTGGTTATAGTTTGCTTGAATTTTTGTTTTCCTTCTCAGGTTATTTTTACCTTCTTTCTAAATCTGATTTTTCTTGTGCAGAAAGATAACTGTATAAATATGTATACATATATTTAACATATACTTTAACATATTTAACATGTATGGGACTACCTGCCTTCTAGTGGAAGGGGTGGAGGGAAGGAGGGGAAAAGCTGGAACAGAAGTTTTTGCAAGGGTCAATGTTGAAAAATTACCCATGTATATGTTTTATCAATAAAAAGCTATAATAAAAAAAAGAAAAAATATCATGTAATCAGGGGTACATTGAGTGCATATAATAAAAATGACAATACTATCTAAATTTTAAAAAAATAGAGCTCATTTCCTGTTACATCCCCAACTCACCACCAAGAACAATCTAGATCATTCATATTGTACTTATGAGCAAGGGACAAAGGAAGAGGAATTTACATTTGTAGAAACTGGAAATGCTCTCATTTCTTTTATTGCTCATGAGACAGTGGGACGCTCAGACTAGGCTTCTGCAAACATCATTCTCATCATATTCCCCAGGGTTACCCTCATCTTGATTCAATACAATTCGTCATCATATTTATTATGTGAATATAGACACTTGAACATTCTTAAATCTGAGGGGATCGCTACAGACTGAAATAAACTGAGATATTAAGTTTGTAATTTAAGATATTCTTTTTTGGTTGAAAATATTCTCTATTCTGCCAAATAGAAAGTTAATTTATAAATGTGTGCTGTGTGGTATTAGTAGTCCCTACATTCTTAGGTTTAGAAGGAATTTCAGAAGTGTCCTTGTCTCTTCTGTCACAGGAAAACTAAAGAAATTGTCTTAATACTGCTATAAGCTAAAAGTAGGATTAATATTTAAATTGTATAAACATGAAGAGGACACAATTGAAGCTTAGGAAACTGAATACTAAACTTGAATAGGATAGCTATAAGCCAAAAAGAATAATCTTTTGTGGGCATACATCCAATCAATTGCTAATTTATTTTCTCCCTCGGAACATATTTCTCTTATCTGACCCCTTCTCTTTACTCTTTAATACTTTAATATTATAATGCCTTATTCAGGTTCTTGTCATCTTTTCGCTGGACTATTTTAACAGCCTCCCAAGTGGTTGTCTGCTTCCAAATTTTCCTTCTCTCCAATCTAGCCTCCACATAGCTGCCAAAAGGAATTTTCCAAAATCCCACATCTGACTTAACTCAAAAACTTCACTGGCTCCCGAAACCCTGGGAGATAAAATACCCCTCACCTTGACCTCAAAACCCACCATCTGATTACAATCTGTAATTTCTAGACTTGTGTCATTTTTCCTCTCAACACTTTATTTCTCTTCACCTGGAAGGTTAGCAATTTCCCAACCTTGGCCTTCCGTCCTGCCCCTTATATACCCTCTGCTCCATCTCTCCCCTCAGCATACTGATCATACTTCAGTGCTTAGTTTACTTAGGCAACATCGGTTCAGGAATTAGTCACAACTTTTTAAATTAATATTTTTTTACTTAACTGTATACATATTATGCCCAAATAGAATGGAAACACCTTGAAAACAAGAACTTCTTGCTTTTCATTGTGTTTCCCTACAATACAGCATGGGCTTAGATATGCATGTTACCTTTCCCATCAGAATGAAATCTCCCTGCAAGGAGGTCAGTTTTATTTCGGTCTTTGTTCCTGCCCTATGATGTATTTAATAAATGCCTGTTGGTTGACTGATAAGTGCTTAAATAAACATCTGTGGAAAGAGATTGTTAAAGGAAAATTCTATTTAATTCTTTACTGATCTATCAAATTCTTTAAAGTCTGGGTTATCTCGGGTGATATAAGGAGATGAGCATAAGAAACAGGTTCTAAAAGAGGCAGAGAATTCCAGGAGAAATCTACTTTAGCTAGAAACTAAATAACCTATTCCTATAAATAAGCCCCCAAAGCTTCCATGACTAATATTATTTTCTATAATTGTGCTGTCTATTTCACTTGGATATTGTAAAAATTAAGTGAAATGTTATATCAAAGTGAATTAGGAGGAGAAATTGTTGTTATTTATTGTTGTTATAAACTCAGAGAGTTTGCAATGATTTTCTGACAGCCTGGTTAGTTATAATTCACAAAATTATAGATAAAAGGAAATAATTTTAATAGGGCTATTACTCTGAATATCTCACTTGTTAAAAACTGAGAACAAGCATGACATCAGACAGTTTTCATTGGCTTGAGGCTGATGGCTGCCCCTACACCCTCCTATAGAATTATGGGTCACTTGTGGAGAGTACTAAGCTGTCACAGGTGGCTCCCCACCTCCAAGCCAATGAGCAGTCTTAGACATGTTAGTAAGTTAGTAGTGAGAGCATCTTTTTCAAAGTTCAAAGTTTTCAAAGATGCCTAATGGTAGCAGCTGTTTCACTAAAGCAGATAACTCCATTCAGTTAGAATAAATCATTAGTGGCCACCGTAAAATTTTAATCCATTAACATCAAATCCCCTCTCTTTGTTATAAAGTCATCATAAATAAGGGAAATGCACATAAGGTATCTAAATAGAATCTGGATGCTTCTGAGCATTTGGCAGAAATTAAGGTTATTTTAAAAGGTGCTAATTGTTCTTCTAAATAAATAACAAAGCTCTGATCTCCCAGTTGAATGAAATGCACAGTATTTAAGGAAACAATATCACCCTGTGATACTTGAATCAAATACAGCATGAGACATACTCCAGGCACAAAATGATAACCAAAAAGAAGGCTTCAGAATGAATCAAGTAAGATTTGATTTTGTTATTTACTGAGTGCACTCTACACAGAGCCACCCAACAATTTATGAGAGCCCAGAATTGCTAGCATTAGTGTCTGGAGATGAAATTAGAGATGCTATGTACACACACATACACAGGATAGATTATATCAAATTATAGATTTTGCCTCCTCTGGAAAAAGACTCTTCGGTTTAAAAACTAGGGTAGGTTCAAGATACTAAGAGAACAAAAATACATGCACATTTATATTCCTCTTCTCAACACTTGCACAAATACACAGAACCAGAAATATCTTTTGCAATTATCTTAATTACCGTTACCTTTGATTTACCTTACAAGGGTAATGCATTTGAAATTGTAATTTCTCATTAATGTCAGTTAGATTTTGCTGGCTCTTAAAAACTTTATTTCTATTTGCTTGGTTTGACATTACTGAGATATTCTATTCCCTGAATAACCAAGGTATTGACAGTCTGTCTAGTTTTCACCCTAGAAAGGAGGAACTAGCCACTGGTTTTATGATACAAATAAAGATTTTTTTTTACGGTAAATACCTTTTCCAGTCTTTAATGAAGAGGACATGAAAAATATTATTAGAAAAAAAAATCCTAATGTTTCTATTAAAATATTATTGTGTCAGTTTATATAATTGGGAGTTTGCATAGAAGAAAAGGCACCAGGGCATAATAGAAATGGAGAATAAATGCAGGAAGAGAAAGGATACAATGGCGAGCCAAAGCATCCATTTTAAAAATAAGAGAAGAAAGCCTTTATCACAATGATGGAATTGAGAGTAGAGAGAGGAATGGAACAGGATAAAGTTATGGGCGAGTCATGGTCTCTTCCAATAAAGGAAATATTTATATTTTAATAAGATTGTTGGAAATATAAAATAACCCTCATAGTATGGCAAAGCACTGGATACTGAAAAATGCAGATCTTAGACAACATCTATACCATGCTAGACAAGCTATTTGGAATCTCTATGCCTTGGTTTCCACATCTGTAAAATGGTGATAATGGTGGTACCTACATCCTGGGGCTGTTGTAAAGATTTATTCTGATATTTATAATCACTTTACAAAGCTTCAAGTGCTATATACATGAATGTTAACTTTAATTTAATATTAAGACCTGGCTTCAAGTTTTGCTTCTGGTACTGACTGTATATGTGATCCTTCAGAAATTACTATTTTTCAGTTTCTGCTGATAATGTTCTAAATGTCTAATTATCAAAGAATGGGATGATTTGTATATTGGAATAAGTTTCATATGCAGTAGGCATCTAAATAAATTTTTGTAGATGAATAATTATTATTCAGTTTATGTTAAGCCATGCTGCTGATTAGATTTACTCAGGAAAATCACAAGTATTTCTGTTTCCACTCCTCTTTAAATTTTAGAAATTTAAGACAGGAATAAGCTCATTTTTCCATATTCTTCAATAATGAGTTTATTTTGTGGACAGGAATATTGCAAATAAAATAGACTGGGCAATGGCAGAAAACCAATATCACATAGGGATTGTGCCTTTTCATCATAATACCTTTAGGAGTTTTGGGTGTGTGGGCTGCAACATACTTTTTTGCTTATTGCACAGATCTAAATCTTCCAGATCTAGCCACAGACTTGAAACAGAGAGGAAACAGCTTAAATAATATGCAGCACTGCAAGTAACTCCAAGTAGTCCTCCAAGTAACTTATTCCAATATACATACTTGTTCCTGATTTGTGGAATGATCCACTCCTACAGGATCAAAAAGCTATTAATTTCAATTAGTTTTGGAAAAACATTTAAGTTTATTCTGATTTTAGAATTCTAAATCTCAAGGTGAAGTTCAAACACAAATATCCATCACTTGCCTTAAAGAAACATTACCAGTACTATAGCTAAAATGTTTAGGCTGCATGTATGGCTGAGGGATTCTCAATAATTCATTCATTATTAAACATTCATTGACCATTATATGCAAACCCAAGGAAAGATAGGTTTGGACTGCTTGGTAGGCACATGCATGGTGGTCGCCAAGGTTAGCAGAGAAATCTAATTTGGCTGCTGCTCATCATTCGTCTATGTGCTGCTTCCAGCTTATTTATCAAATGTCTAAGTATCTAATAGCAGTACAGGTAGGGAAGCCAATGGTTTTAGCCTAGATTGTAGCCCGGAGCCTTTTGTTTTTCACCCAAACTCCATTATTTGATATGTCTAGTTCTTAATCTGTACATTCACCTGAAAACAGATATACTGACATCCTTCCCTTTCATTTCCTGTCTTGACCCAAGGAACTATAAACCAAGCCTAGTTTTATGTCTTACATGTTTTAGAAATGCTATTTAAATTGTTTTCAGGGAAACAAACAAACATAACCAACAATTAAAGAGGGATTTTGTTGGCCAAAGGTTCTCTGTTAAATCCTAAGGACTTTTTTTTAACCCATCAACTAGTAGCATCAGATAATTAAAAGAAGGATAAGAAAAGTTCTGCAGTCATTTCACATTCTTTATGATAAATATACATAATACACATCCTCCTATAAATTTATGTGTGTATTCTGCCTCTGAAAACTCAACCATTTCCAAATAAAATATCAAAATAAGCTTTATTGGATTGTGTTCTTAAAAATAATGATATTATTTGGAAAAATATTTTTGGATTTTCGGAAAAGATATTCTGTATATTATTAGTGTTTTAGTTGTAGAATGCCTTAATCCACCAGAGATTTTTAAAAAATGGATAAGAATCACAGTTTCAGGAATTTACCAAAGAACAGTATAATATATGGCACATATGCATTTTTTCCATCTGAGTTTTTATTGGCTCAGATTATTTTCTCATTCAGGTTACTATTCACCTACTACTTACTACCCTGCGCACACAGTTGCCCCAAGTGAAATCAAATCAGTTAAGCAAGAGGCACTTGTTAAATATCTTTTCTCTCTAGTCACTCTGTCAGGCCATGGAAGTAGTTGGGAAAAAAAAAAAAAAGACTTCCCTCCATCCTTCCTTTTCTCCCGCCATCCTTCCTTTTCTCCCTCCTTCCCACCATACTTCCTTTTCTCCCTCCTTCCCACCATCCTTCCTTTTCTCCCTCCTTCCCGCCATCCTTCCTTTTCTCCCTCCTTCCCGCCATCCTTCCTTTTCTCCCTCCTTCCCGCCATCCTTCCTTTTCTCCCTCCTTCCTTCCATCCTTCCTTTTCTCCCTCCTTCCCACCATCCTTCCTTTTCTCCCTCCTTCCCGCCATCCTTCCTTTTCTCCCTCCTTCCTTCCATCCTTCCTTTTCTCCCTCCTTCCCGTCATCCTTCCTATTCGCCTTCCTTCCCTCCATCCTTCCTTTTCTCTCTCCTTCCCTCCTTTTCTTATGCTAATTTTTGAATCCTGATTGGTATTGAATGTCATCTTTATTTCAGCTTTGTACCATTTGTCTTTCTGATAATCTGGCCATCTCTAGAAGATCAGAAGATGAATGAATTATTTAAATAGAGAGGAGAGGGACTATATACATAATCTAGGGCAATTCATTCATTTTCAAATAAGAAAAATGAGGCTACAGCTCATACAAAGGTCTTTGAGCATGTACTGTGTCAGAGCACAATACTTACTAACAACTAGGAGATAGAAAGTTTCAACCAGAAATGTCAAACCATCCTTTTAGTAAGTGGACAAGACATGAAGACAATTAACTATAAGGCACTTCACAACTTCAAGCATTATCATCTCATTTTGCAGATAAGAAAATGGAGACTTGAGAGCTCACTGACTTTTTCATGGTCAATCAGCCAGTAAAAGTTGGTGGTAAGGAAAAACCAACAACAACGCCTCAATCCTTTATTTTTTATCAAATATTCACTTGGTTGAATTACTTAATTTACTTTAAAAATAATTCTCCATTTCTAAACCATCACCCCACAAAATCTAGTGTCATGATTAGAATTATCTTACATTAGTATGCTAATGTTCTTCAAAGACTATTCTCAAACAAATTGTGTAAGATTTTGCCTGGTGTAGACTTAATTGATTTAATTAAAATACTGTTGTATTTTCCTGTTGGAAATATGATTGCTATTTATAATAGTCCTTAAATGTTAATGTGACAATCATAATAATAACAATAGTAAATGGACTATATTTATTGAGCACTTTATAAAAGATTAGTCACATTCCACATCATTAACAAACCAATTATATATTCTCTACAGTTTTAACCCAAACCTGACCCCCAATTTTTCTCTCCCAACTTTTCTCCTGTTATTCCCATCCATAAACTCACTATTTCAGCAAACACCTATTCCCATATCTTTTCCTGAAATATGATGTGCATTTCCAATCTCCCAACTAGATTACAAGTACTCTGAGCGCAGCAGAATGCATTATTTTTCTATGTACAATGTATTTTTCTATGTACTATGTATTTTTCTATGATAAATGGGTCCAAGCTTGCACATTGTATAAACAATCTATGTGTGTGTATTTTTCAATCAAAAAATACAATAAACATATTGACTGAATGATTGATTGGCTCATGTATGAGCAAATGAGATCAATTGCATCCAGTTAGTTTCTTTATGCCAGCCTAAACCATGGTCTTTAGTTATTTCCTTTAGCCAATAAAAGAAACACTGGAACTGAAAATCATTGCAATCAACTGATTTAAGGAAAGTCAGGTTCAAATCACATTTTAAATCAGTATGGCAACTAAAGTAGCCTGAAAAACCATTTCTCTGCACCATTATTTAAGATTGTTGGCTTAACATAATTGTACGAAAAATAGCCACAAGAGTTTAAGAACAATGCTGGAAAGCCAGTATTCAATTTCCTGATGACTTTCAAAACTATGAAAAGCTGCTGTGCATTATGAAATATTTTATACTTACAAAGAAGCTTTTAAATATTTTGGATAAAAGATAAAAATACTGCAAGAGATTTGTGACTATTAATTTCTTTTACACATCAAAATATATCATGAGGAAAATTTGCATCCTTTGAATGTTCCTCCCCTCCCTCAAGGAGACCCTTGTGCCCTGGCAGTTTTTTCAAATTTGCATCTTCTTTGTAAACGGATATTTGCCCTATTAATTTTTAATTTCTCTAAGCTACAGGAGTACTCATAAATACACATTATATATGCATTTGCTTTGTTAAGTGTCACCCTTCCTTTACAGCCTGTTATCTTCTGGATTACTACAGGTACAGTCACAAGAGAACCGAAAGATGCCGTGTCTTTCACTGATAAATGGACTTCTATATTAAAATAGAATGTTAATGATACCCTCGAGTTGTTTTTTAATTCCTGAAATGAAAGACTAATTTACTACATGTTGAATATAGTGAAATTAAACTTAAAATTCTCCATGTTCTTTAGAATAGAGATAAAAAGCTCAATTTAACTGTATTTCTATAATTATTTTTCTGAAAAAAGAGTGAAAAGACTTATAAAAATTTGTTTCTATCTGATTTGAATGCATCACAATATCTTAATCCTCTCCACTTTCCCCTCTGCAGATTTTTAAATGGTAGAGCATGCCCTTTGTTTAGATGCATTCAACTCACCAGACTCCCAAGATTCTTCTACATCTAGAACCATTTCCTTTTTGGTTGCCATTTTATTTTTTGATTCCTTTTTAGTCTATATTATCCAAATTTGACTGTGACTGACACACATTTTCTCTGTATGTGTGTATACAAGAATGAAAGAACAAAGTATGAAGTATATGTATGGGTGTAGTTTATACTCTCTTTGTTCTTTCATTCTTGTTTTGAGAAACAACACTCATAACTACATAGATGATTCTAATATTTATATCTCTATATACCACCATTTGATAAACTTTCAAATCTAGATCTCCAGCTGCCGTCATGACTTCTCTCCCTGGTGGCCTTGAATATTATAAAATCTTAGCATTGGGAGGAATCATATAAAACATCTAGTCCCTAGGGGACGCCTCTAAGAAGAACATATCAGAAAAGTGGTCATCCTATTTCTGACTGAACAACTCTAACAAAATGAAATCTTTTGCTCTTAGATCTTATATAGAATATAGTTTACAATTAATTTATGTATTCTGCATATAAAATGTCAAATCATTGTGTCTTACATCCCTCCTCCTATTTTGTGACTTTATGAGGAAATCAATGATTTATTCATATTTTGATCCCACAATGCCAAGCACAAAATCTAGGAGGTTCTTAAAAAATGTAATCTCTGATACTTTGATTTACAATTTGTCCCCTTATCATCAGTACCTCATGATATCACCTAATTTGTCCAATCCAATGATCCTACTTGGAAAATCAGTTGGCTCCGATGGTCAATTTTTATTTTTTGCATTAGTCTGCTGCAATCCTTTGTACTTCCCTTATTTTTCCTTGCCTCAAAGACCACATTTTATTCTTTCTAGTAACTCCTGTTACATAAATTTAGATGTGTGAATTCAAGTAGAAGACAGATCTCACCCAAGCTAAATGTGTATTTTGTCTTAAATAAAACATTAATAAAATTGTATCAATTAGTAAAATGTATTACTTTCAAACATAAGTCAACCCAGCTGCATTGATTAATCAGTTTGCTGCAACACTAAAATGAGCATTCATATCTGCCTTGTCTTAAAAACATTCTAGCTCACACTGGTTTGCTCCAAAAGGCTCAGATTATCAAATCGAATAGCAAAACTGCTTGTGGAATATAGACTGTTATAACCTGGTACCTTCAACAAAAAAAAAAAAAATACGGAGCTGAGCTATTATAGCTTACCCTAAATTTCAATATTGTACATTTGCCAAATATACCCTTCCTAAAATTGTCCTCACAATGAAGATGAGTCATTCACAATCTGGATTCACTTATCACTTGACATTTTCATGTTGCCAAATACTTTGTACCCTAAAGGGAGAAGTCACTGTATTTGCAAAGGTGATCTTGGAGGGAGAGGTAGCTTTTTCTGTTTATTAGGGAGAAAAAATGGAAAGGATATGAGTGTAAAGACCAAGGAGTCCCATTTGTGTTGCCTCAATAATGTATCACTCTCCTCAAAAAAAACAATGAATGACCCAGTTCAGTGAACATGGCTATAGTTTAACAACTAAAGCCGACATTCTTGAGCTAAATTTATAAGCTGTTCCTGCACTACACTTTCAATTTCTTTTTTATCTTCTGTATTCCACTTTGTCACCCTACGTGACATGGTAAGTATAGACCTGAAGAGCCAATCACCATTTTTTTTTCTGAAACGCCTAAGTGAAATACCATAACTTTTCTAAGCAAAATGAAAAAAAAAGTTGCTGGTTATAGACACGGTATAAAAATAAACCCAAGGGCTTCCTTGAATTGTTGAAAGGGATTGATGTCAAGAGCCATCCACTACTTGTTTGGGATCCTCATAGGTTTCCAGATTGAGACTTTCCAGAAAATTTGTGGGTGTCTTCAAAGGCAATGGGATTGGACAGAAATTAGTTGCTCTCTTAGCCAATGCCAGTCCTGCTTGGGCAACAACTCAAAATGGTATATTTAAATACTATTATAATCTTTCCATTTCTCAAACCTGTTCCTTGAACAATCTTTAGATGAGACTCAGAATTTCCAAGAAAAAAGATAAGTAAAATGAGCCAGAAGTCAGAGCTAGGGTTCCTGATTCCCAGGTGATCCTTATCCAAGCCAAACTTCCTGCTTCCTGCATAATCAAACGGGATTACTCACCATCACCTCTCCTTGCACTCTTTTCTCCTTAATCTGTGCTTTCTACTTGTGTTCCTGAAGTTTAGAAGGGACTCTCTCCTTCTTCTTCTTCATCTATTAAGGTGCCTCCTGTCCTTCACAGCTCAATTCCAGTGTTCTCTTCCTCTTCAGCGTCCCCCATCTCATCTCCTGCCGAATAAGACTTGTCTCTCCTCAGATCTCTTTGTCTCTGGAGCTTCTGGACACCACAGCTTTGCATTATAGTTTGTCAAAATGCTTTTTCTGCCATTATGTAAAAAATAGTGTCTGTACGATCTCCAAGTAAATTTGATAATTGGTCAAAGGATATGAATAGAGAGTTTTCAGAAGAAATTAAGGCTAGCAGAGGATTCTGGGAAGAAGGCAGAGTAGGTCAGAAAATCCCAAACTCTCCAGAGTTCTCCCACAAACAAAATACATTCCTACCTCAAAGGGAACTTAGCCGTTGAAACAAAAAGCCTTGGAGCACAACAGAGGTGCTCCCGGGACACCCAGAGAAGGCCTGACCCAGAGGTGTAAACACGTCCAAACTGGTACCTCAGAAACAGCCAGCGGGAGGCCCGGGGCTACGTCAGGTCCGAGGGAGCCTCGGTCCCAGCAACTTCCTGGGGCTCCCAGTTGGTGAAGCTTGAGGAAATCTGGGCTGATCAGGAACACCTGGCCAGCTGCCAGGGGGTGGGGGAGGGGGAGGAACCAGCACACCTGGTGACTACAGATGCTGTGGGCTCTGGCACGGGTGGGGAGTTCTTGGTTTGGGGTTCTGGGCCAGAGCGGGGAGCTTAAGTGAAGCTAGAGACATCCCAGTGCTAAAGGAGGCTACAATAATAAGTTCTCATTAAAAATAAGGGCAGGCAGAGGAGAAGGAACCCAGCCAGAGGAAGAAAATGTGGGAAAAGGGAAAGCCTGGGTTTGTCTGCAGAGGAGGAACCGAAATAAATAAAAGGCCCTCCTGCCTCAAAGGGTAACATTTGACTAGCACTTGGGGCTGTTACTTGCCCAGTTACTAGCTAGGAATTATTAAGTGTCTGAGGACATATTTGAGTTCAAGTCCTCCTGTCTTCAGGACCACTGCTCTCTCCTCTGGGCCATTTAACTGCCCCAGCTCTATTTTTCTTAAAACCTTCTTCATTTTTCTTTGTTTTGGTGTGTATTTTATGTTGCAAAATGACAAATGTATTTTGCATGACTTCACCTGATTATATCATATTGCTTCCCAAGGATTGGGGGGGGGGGAGCAAAGAAGGATTGAAGGAGAGAACTCAGACCTCCAAATTTTTAAAAGAATGTTGTTTTTTAAATGTAATTGAGAAATGATGAATAAAATCAATAAAATATATTGGGGGAAGGGAAAATAAAATCAAAAAAGGATTAAAGATTCTGATGCAGCAGCAGATAACTTGTGAATATTTTATACTTCATTATTTATGTCTAGAGATCAAGAAAGGTCCTACATAGTAAAGAGAACCCTTGCAGAGGATGTTCAGGAGAACTGTTATTTTGAAGATTATAATCTGCATTATGAGAAAGAGTAGCTGCATGAGTGAAATCATGGATCCAATCAAGTAAAAGGGAAAATGACCTTTCCCCCCAAACTTTTCTCTCCTCCGCTTGCCCCTATTCCTACTTCTAGTATCAATCTCAGTTCAATGACTCAAGTTCCCCAACCTTAGACTCAGTTTTACCTCTTTCCTCTCACCTCCATCTTCCTTTCTCAGTTCCTAATTTTTGTGGATTCTAGCTCTCTCACATGACTTCCCTTAGTTTCCTCTCCACCCACATGATCTCCATCCATACTCATTCCAGCCTGCCTACCCTAATTAGCTTCCCTGCTTCAAAACCCTCTCTCTCCAATTTGGGTTTTACATTGTTTCTAATTTAATCATCTTTAGTAAATTCACAATCCAATCATATTCTTCTGCATAAGAACCTTCAGTACTTCCTTATTTTCTATAGGATAGCTCATACATTTCCCTTCTACAAATGATAATCTTGGTCCAACCAAGCTTTCCATACTGATTTCACATCAGGTCTCTTTACTCAAACTTCCCTGCTTGATGTTAGGGGGGAAAAATGATTTCTTTCTACTGACTCTGTGCCTTTATATAGATCAACCACAATACCTGACCAAAGCAGAACTAGAGATCATTACTGATCACAAAATAGAAAATTTCGATTATACCAAACTGAAAAGTTTTTGTACAAACAAAACTAATGCAGACAAGATTAGAAGGGAAGCAATAAACTGGGAAAATATTTTTACAGTCAAAGGTTCTGATAAAGGCCTCATTTCCAAAATATAGAGAGAATTAACTCTAATTTATAAAAAAATCAAGCCATTCTCCAATTGAAAAATGGTCAAAGGATATGAACAGACAATTCTCAGATGAAGAAATTGAAACTATTTCTAGTCATATGAAAAGATGCTCCAAGTCATTATTAATCAGAGAAATGCAAATTAAGACAACTCTAAGATACCACTACACACCTGTCAGATTGGCTAAGATGACAGGAAGAAATAATGATGATTGTTGGAGGGGATGCGGGAAAACTGGAACATTGATGCATTGTTGGTGGAGTTGTGAACGAATCCAACCATTTTGGAGAGTAGTTTGGAACTATGCTCAATAAGTTATCAAACTGTGCATACCCTTTGATCCAGCAGTGTTACTACTGGGATTATATCCCAAAGAGATTATAAAGAAGGGAAAGGGACCTGTATGTGCACGAATGTTTGTGGCAGCCCTTTTTGTAGTGGCTAAAAACTGGAAACTGAATGGATGTCCATCAGTTGGAGAATGGCTGAATAAATTGTGGTATATGAAAATTATGGAATATTACTGTTCTGTAAGAAATGACCAACAGGATAATTTCAGAAAGGCCTGGAGAGACTTACATGAACTGATGCTGAGTGAAATGAGCAGGACCAGGAGATCATTATATACTTCAACAACAATACTATATGATGACCAGTTCTGATGGACCAGGCCATCCTCAGCAACGAGATCAACCAAATCATTTCTAATGGAGCAGTAATGAACTGAACCAGCTATGCCCAGAAAAAGAACTCTGGGAGATGACTAAAAACCATTACATTGAATTCCCAATCCCTATATTTATGCCCACCTGCATTTTTGATTTTCTTCACAAGCTAATTGTACAATATTTCAGAGTCTGATTCTTTTTGTACAGCAAAATAATGTTTTGGTCAGGTATACTTATTGTGTATCTAATTTATATTTTAATATATTTAACATCTACTGGTCATCCTGCCATCTAGGGGAGGGGGTGGGGGGGTAAGAGGTGAAAAATTGGAACAAGAGGTTTGGCAATTGTTAATGCTGTAAAGTTACCCATGTATATATCCTGTAAATAAAAGGCTATTAAATAAAAAAAACAAACAAACAAACAAAAAAAAAAACAACCACAATACCTGGAATGTTCCCCTTTTGTCATCTTCTTAGACTCTGTTCATGTGCTTCCTGCCTTGGGAAGTCTCCTGAGCTCCCTGGCCGTGATATCTCCATCTCACATTACCTTATATTTACTGCCTTTATTTAGACAGCTAGTAGGGAGAATGGGCACGTAGATTGTGCAGTCCCTACAGCACCAGGGTGCAATCAGGAAGACCCGAGTTCAAACCCAGCCTCAGAAACTTACTAGATATGTGACCTTGGATGAGTCACCAAATCCTGTTTGCCTCCGTTTGCCTCATTGGTAAAACAAGCTGGAGAAGGACATGGTAGCCCATTGCTGTACCTTTGTCAAGAAAGCCCAAGGGGAGTCATGAAGAATGGAGTCACTCACGATTGAAATGACTGAATGACAACACGAAAGTAGACAGAATGTGGGACTGGGACTCAGAGACCTGAATTCAAAATTTGCCTCAAATACCAGCTGAAGCAAGTAACTAACTGCCTTCACTCTCAGTGTCCTCCTCTGTAAAATGGGGACATTAACATTTCCCTTCCTGGGCTTAGGGGGGGGGATAAAATTAGATAACATGGTAAACCTTAGAAGTGAGAGAACTATGTGAGCTGCTGCTTTATCCTGCTGCATACTTGTCATAGCCTCAAATGGAATGGAAGATCTCTGAGGGCAAAGTCACCTTTGCAGTCTTGACCTATTTTCAGCAAATACTAAGGAAGGTTAATTTGGATAAATCTCGGCTAACTTGAATTGAAGCTTTTTTTCCCCTTTAGGCTTGTATATGATAATGCAAAAAGAAATTCACATTCCTGTTCTCTCTTTCTGTCTCTCTGTCTCTGTCTCTCTTTCTCTCTCTCTGTCTGTCTCTCTCTCTGTCTCTGTGTGTCTCTCTCTGTCTCTGTATGTCTCTGTCTCTTTGTCTCTGTCTCTGTGTGTCTCTGTCTCTCTTCCTTTCTGTCTGTCTGTGTCTCTCTCACACACATACAATTTCCCCCACTTAATATAATTGCTTTATTTAAATAACTAATTTATAGTGATAGGAGCATAACAAGCAAGTGGCAGGAATATTATAGACAATCTGAGCTCTATCTGAAAAAGGGGTCACAAGTGGAAAGACGTTTTGGTCTAGAATTAGGAAAGATTGTGTGATTTGGTGGATGGAGAGTTGACCTTGGAACTAGATTCAAATCCTTTCCAAAGCACTCACTAACCATATGACCCCAGACTTCCCATTTCCCCTCTACATACCCAAAGGCAACCCTCTAAGACTTTGGGAATTGTAGACAAATTGCTAAAGTGCATTTGTGGGAGGTCCTGACAAGGAGCTTTCAGTACCGATGATTTATACTTCTGATTTCACTGCTATAGGAGCTGGCATATTATACATTCATTAGGATACAGAGGAGGTGCCAGGATTACAAGGTGTCATCGGCAGGACTTGTGCCCATAGCTTTTTTACTTCTAAGACAGTTGTTTCTCTCTCTCTCTCTCTCTCTCTCTCTCTCTCTCTCTCTCTCTCTCTCTATATATATATATATATATATATATATATATATATATATATATACACATATATATACATATATATATATGTTGATAATGCTTTAAGATCATCAAAATACACTCTGCTTTGGCTGGGGAACAATTATATATGTGAATAAGTGGATACACTATGGATTTTCATATACCTAGAATTTTACATTTTATATATTATTCAAATATTACAATCGCTGGTTTCATGCATCACCTATTCAAAAAACAAGCTTCATACATTGACTGATGCTCTTGTTAAGCATACTTCTCATTATTTCCATTCTCCAGGGCACAGTTGGGGTCTTGAGCTTGGAGGAGGTGAGGAAGAAATCACTGATCAATGGAAGGGGAAGAAGACTCATACACATTTTAAACCCAACTAGAATGGCAATGTTTTTTTCCTCCACAAAACCTGCAGTTTCCATAAATAAAGGCATTTTAAAATTGTGATTTTCAAATAAACTGTGAGGACATTGAAGTAGAATCTCAGAAAAACACCTAATCTCAAATGCAGCCTTCCAAGTAGCAGCATGGATTCAAGAAGTCGCCAAGGATTGCTACAGGATGGCATATGTCTAAGAGGAATTGAAAAAGACTATCTATATATAGACATGGATATACCTATACACACGTACATGTATATGTATATATACATACACACACACATATGTATGTTTGTGTATACACACTATTTTCCCCATTAACAATCTTAATTCATATAAAATACCCAGGCCTGGCAATGTCAGGAAAGTTTCTGAAGGAGTCCAGATAAGAATCTTGCCCTTCCCAAGGCTTACCAAGAATCTGATATTCCTACACAGACACATACACACTCTCATACACAATAACCAAAATAACACAAAAACAACAACAAAAATCATCAACAACAAAAACAACCAGAAGGCATTATGCTTCTGTCTACTCTGTAGAGAGACGCTCTACTTTGTAATTTATACCTTCTGCCTTCAAGATACCCCTCCATGAGAACAACGATGGCCCACTGTAGCTTAGCTGTGACCAATATTGCCGCTTCCTTTACCAGTGGGCTAACTAACATCAGCACTTGAGGGCTCTCAAGCTTTCTCTAGCCATAATGTTGGCAAGAGCTAATCAGGTAGTTCTTCTGTTGAAACCTGTCTTCTCAGAAAATGTTGATACCAAGTTGTACTGTCCTATTGCTCATCTCCGTGTCGAATGGTGAATACAAAGGGAAAATTGAAGATGAAAAGAAGAGGAAAAGAAATGAAGGGAGAAGAGTAAAAGCCCATCATTAAAAGACAATTCAGTGGAGAAAGAAAAGTGAAAAATAATGGCAGGTTTAAGTTTTTTTAAAGGGACATTTGAAAATTAAAATAAAAACATAACAGAAATGAAGAAAGGGAGTAAATTTTAAAAAATCATAAAATGTTAAGAACAAAGAGAAAGCCTCATTGGAGGCGGAGCTTTTTTTATAATAGAGAATTGTATAATTGTCTAGACTAAGGCTCTTCCTACCCTTTCTCTACTGCTTTAGCACTTTCTATTAAGTCCAAATGTAATGTGCACAGTCAATTCTTATTCCCTCAAAACAAAATCAAATATAAATTTGAATGTTGGAAAGAAGAGGAATTGGATTTAAAAATCTGTCAAAATAAGAGAGTTCTCAGAACACAATTGAAACTAGAAGATCAAAACTTCATTTCTATCCCCAAAATAACAAAGGAAATGACAATCAGAAGTAGAAAATAAGCTTGATAGACTAATGTCATTAGTGTATGTGAATTACCAGAAGTGTTTTATAAAATAAGGGTAATGGCTCATCAGCATATTAGCTTATAATGCACACGCTATGCCAGAAACTGTGAAAGGCAATGACTTCCAAGAAGCTTAATGTATTGATTATCACTTTCATGGAACAATATGAAGTAAGGGAATAGGAAGAAAAGTAGAATCTGGAGATGATTAGATAAAAGCTCAAAGAAAGGAAAGGAGAACAAATATATTTAGAAGTTTAAAAAAAATTCTGATTAATTATGGCCCAAACTGAGTAAACTCCTACAAAGCTTTTAAAATTATTATTAATGTTCACAGATATGTGCACATTCAACACTAAATCAGTGAGTCTTAAAAAGTGATTCTCAACCCTTATACAAAGTCTTTGTGATAGTGTCTTTAAATTGCTTTGCAAATTTTGAGTTGCCATAAATTTAAATTATTATTGTCATCACTAGTATTCCAAATATGATCATGAATTTGGACTTGTAGAAAAGTCTGAGAGGTCACATTCTCTACGTCACATACACAGTTAAATACAGAAGACTGGACTTGAAATCAGGTCTCCTGGCTCCAGATCTCTTGCACTTTCCCCTGCACCATGCAGTCTCTTTCTCCTAAGTTTAGCTTTGAGATCTACTGGTAAAGTCTGATCTCCTGCTTGGGAATGCATGGCCTAGAACATAAATAAAAGTAGCAACCCAACCAATCTTACGTAATATGGATATACACAGTGAGCCTTTTTTGGCAACATTTGGGTGATAAGTATAAAAGAAAATGCATTTAGCTTTCTAAGCCTTTTCTTAAAAAAAAATCCTCTAATCTCCAAATAGCCCCTATGTCCTTTTTATACTGAGAACTCTGAATAGCTGTTGCTGATTCTTCCCTACAAGTAGGACATTCAAGACTCAAGAGATTGTTTAATTGGAAGGGACCAAACATATCATAACCTCATTATTTCAAAGTAGTAATTGCCTGGGAGGCATCTTTAGGACTATTATTGAGACCATAAAGCCCTTCGATTTCTCTAATCAGGAATTAAATGCCATGTATTCCTCAATGAAACTATCTTTTTTCTCAAGAAGTTTGAAGCTCTTGGTCCCCAAGAGCCAATTGATATCCATATTAGGATATTAAAGAATTACCAAATTAATTTCTACCAATCATTTCTATTTGTTCACTCAGCCATTTTCTACATCAAGATTTTAAGTTATAAAAATGTATTACTTAGGGAAGTGGTATGGGAGAAATAGCATTATTGAGATTGCCCCAAATCCTCATGTTGTCCAGGATGGTGCTTAGGTTGGATGTTCCAACCACAGTCTTTCATCAAAGTTGCCAGGGTACGATATGAATGGCTAAACAGCATCTGCCATGGGAAAGAGTGAAGATCACAAGCTCCTTATGGGCTGAGACAACGTCTTAGTTATTTTCATACTTTCTGTAGTGTGAAACAAAGCTTTTTTAACACCTGGTATTGTTAACCACAGCCAAGTAGTGGATCCTCTCAACCCTGACGTTTGTGGAAATGCTCTATTCTGGTATTCCTACCCATCTGACTCTTCCTTAAGAGCCATCTTTGCTGAGTCATTCTCTTCCTAAAACAGCCAACTCCCAAAATATGGCTGTTTTTTCTCTTCTTTTCTCTTCTAACTGTAGAGGAAGATCATTTGCTTTTAGGAATTTGATTATTTCTTTGATGTAAATGGCTTTCTTCTCTGGAAGGCCTGCTTCAGACTAATAAGATAATTCAGGTTCAGGACTGAACCAAAAAGGGATACCTTCTACCACTAATGGTCTCAGAACCATTTTTGAACCACCTTGACCTTGGGAATGGGAGAAATCTGGTATAGGCAGAATCAGGGGGATTAAGTAAAGGTAAAATAACAAAAATGATAACAACAGAACAACAATAATAAGTAATAATATTAAAAATGAATCACAAAAGACAGTTTAATGACTGCCTGGAAGAGTTAATAAATATAGAAAAGGATAAAGAGTAAAGAGTAAAAATCTCAGACTTTGCCTCTTCCTTCTAGACCACATTGTATAAAATCTTTGAAATTCATGCTTTCTCTCCAAATGTAAACGGAAGCAGCAGTATTGGGAATATCAGGACAATAATCGCTCCTTGAGCACTGGCTGTGTCATTGGTTAGGACATTTAGTCTTTTGGAACAACTAAGTTTCATGCACATTTTGAATCCCTTTTAAAAGAAAAAAAGTCTCATTATACAAGTGTTGCTAGGTAATTTATTCTGCCTTCAATAATCTTCTGAGTTCCAGTTCTAAACATTCAATTCCTACTCTCCATCTCAGAGTTATCATGTGTAAAATGAAATTTGTCATTTCTTCCCTTAAAATCATCACTTTTTCCAAATTGGCAGCTCAGTAATTAAGCCTTTCTTTCCCCTTTTCTCCTATAGTTACTTGCTACTCTTGTTAAGTTTCCTTTTATCAGTCAATGTAGCTTGCCTTTATCCTTTTTCCCACACTGCCATCACATTAATTCAAGCCTTTCTCTCTCCTAGACATAAAATATCCTTCAACTTGCTCTTGCTGCTATCAATCTCTTTTCCATCCTATCCTTCAGCTAGCTCCCAAAATAATCCTGCTAATGTACAGGTCCACGCATGCTACTCTCAGATGAAAACCTCTCAATATGTCTATAAGATAAACTATAATCTCAAAAACCTGTCATTTAAGGTCTTCCACAATCTAGTTCCTTCCTAAATCTTTGACATTAGTTCACACTCTTCCCTTTTACATATAGTATATATATTACATATATATGTATATAATTATATATATATATATAACATATTATAATGTGTATTATATATATGTATATTCCAGCCAACCTCAATTATTATTGCTCCTTGGTCCCATTCACCCGTCCTTTTGGGGGATCAGCCACAGTCCGACACACTAACTTGACACTAACATCATTATGCCATTTTGGTCTTCTTCTAGCACTATGGACAATAACCAACCAACAAGTCTTTTCTGCTACCATGCATTCACCTAAGCTGATCTCCACTGCTGGCTTGCCTGGCTTCCACATTTGATCTGCTCAAATCTTTCCCTTCCTTTAAAAGTCAACTCAGAGGTCAAGTCCTACATCAGGCCTATTTTCACTTTCCTCCAAAGGGAAAATAATCTGTCTCTCCTCATTTTTTTTTAATAGCCTTTAGTTTGGTATTCACCATTCTAACTTGTATTATACTTTTATTTTTAAATTTTTATTTTTATTATTATGAATTTGGTGAATATCAATCTATATAAACATCCCTATAATAAAGAAGACAGAGAATATTTGCTTATGAAACTGTGACAAAGCATGGCTATTCAATCCAAATAGCTTGCTTTTCTTAATATGTACAACATTTGCCATGGTAGTTTCAATATCGCCCTGGATATCTGTGTTTTCTTCTGAACTTCCTACTCTTCTTTCTTAAAAAATTATTCACATTGTGATTCCTATTAATAATAATGATGACAACTACCATGCCTATAGCATCTAAAGATCCATAATTTCCTTTAAAAACATTAATGTTGTTCTCATAACAATGTTTGGAGGTAAGGAATTTTTATTATCCCTATTTGCAGATGAGAAAACAGATAGACAAAGGTCTCAGGATTTGCCCGGAATCACACAACTAGTAAGTATCTGAAGCTAAATTGTAATTAACTTCTTCCTAATTCCAGATCCGACACTCTATTTGCTGCACAATCCAACTACCTTTCTTTGTGTATACATCTATATTTGATTATATGTATATTTGCATCATTAACAGTAAAATATGTGACTTTTTACCTTTCTAATCCTAGGACTTATTTCAATACCTTGCATACTGTAGGTATTTTAATATTTAAATTAATTTAAACTATTTACATATTATAGCTTAATAAATATAGATTGGTGAGTACTTATTTCCTTTTTCCCAAATTACTTCTTTGTTTACTTATAATAATAGAATCAAAAAGATTTTATAAAGAAGAATGATATAATTCATTGTACTAATTAAGTACCTCTTTCTTGTCTCTAAGGTTCCCAGCACAGCAAGGGATACAGAAGAACAAAGAAACATTTTCTGCCATCAATCGTTTGTGAAGGAGCACATATGAAACAACAATAAATTATAAACGACAACATATAATTAATTGTGAAATTCTGTGTTACAGACTGTTGTGAGTGACAGAAGTTCAAAAGAAAAAAGAGATCAGTGAAGACTGAGGAGGTCATGGAAGAGATGGAGCTGAAGCTAAACACTGGCAGAGGATACAGAGTCTGAATAAGCAGATGGGAGAAAGTAGGACATGGGAGGAAGGGATACAAAATGAGCAAAGGCAGAAGCGGGCATGATGAGCACAGAGATTGGAGCCAAAGCATTAGGAGTTGATTAGATGGGAAAATGAAATAAATATGAGAAATATTTAAAGGACAAAATCTACAGATCTTCATGAATAACTGAATATCAGAAATTATTAGCAAGGCAAACTAAATGATGGTTGATTATCTCAGTTAAGTTAATGAAACCGGGTCTTGTGAATCTACTGGTCCTACATATTAAATAAGGACAAGTTTTGTCTTTGCCAAAGATGACATATTAAATGTTTACCTTTTGAAAATATTTTCTGTTGCTTTTAAAATTCAAGATTAATTTAGAAGAACCAGAGAAGTACTTAGTGGTAAGAGTACTTGTGTTCATATTCTGCCTCCATTCGAATGTAAGCTTCTTGAGGGCATCTTCTGTTCTTATCACAGTTTGATGCGCTCATTCCCTTATCTGGCATTTCAAATTCATGGATGAAGCTAGCTGATTCCATCTCTATATCATCTCTCATATCCAACTCCTTCCTTTAAAAATTAGTTCAGAGCCTCACCACCTTTCACCTGGATGAGTTCATTGCCTTGTAATTTTTTTCCCCTCACCCAAGTGCCAAAATTGCTTTTCCCCCTAAAATTCACATCTAATCTCCTGAACCAATCCCGATTGCTTATTACTCCTCATTATTCAATTACTTTCAGTCACGTCCAATTCTTCATGACCCATTTTGGGTTTTTTTTTGACAAAGGTCATGGAATGGTTTGACATTTTCTTCTGTGGCTCATTTTACAGATGAAGCAACTGAGGCAAATAGCGTTAAGTGACTTGCCCAGGAACACACAGCTAGTAAGTGTCTGAGACCAGCTTTGAAGTCAGGAAAATGAGTCATTCTGACTCCTGACCTTGTACTATACACTGCATCATTTTTCTATCTTTTATTTTTATTTTATTGCTTTTTGCTTAGGCAATTAGAGGTAGGTGACTTGTCCAGGGTCACACAGCTAGGAAGTGTTAAGTGTCTGATTCTGAACCCATCACTACCCTTCATGCAGTTTCCCATAGAGCTACACTGGACTTCTCGTTGCTTCTTATATAGGACGCTCTTCCCATATTTATTCCTTTGCACTCTGTCCCCCATATTTGCAATGATCTCTTTCCTTACCTTCACTTCTACTAATCCTTCACTTCTTTCAAGCCTTAGCTCATCAATTCCTTCTTCCATGCTGCCTTTTCTGATACCACTCCATTACCTTGGGTCTATTTGTAAAATCTATTTTATAAAGACATGTAATGGTCCAGGCTTGTATTTCCCCCTTTCCTAATTAATGTAAAAGCTGAAAGGCAGGGACTGTTTGGTTTTTCTCTTTGTATTCTGAGATCTGAGCCCAGGGCCTGTCACCTGGCAGGCATTTAATAAATGTTTATTGATCGACATCCTGTCTGGCAGCGGATGTCCCAGGGATGTCGCACATTTTAGTTCTCTAGGAATGCTTATTGAAACACCGCTTGTCTCTTCTCACCAAGAGGCAGAGAAACGAGGTCTAGGCAGATGATCAGGTGAATTTGCTGATGATGAGATCACAATTTTCACACTCAGCAGCATGTTCTAGCGCTGACATTTTTGACCAAGATTTTCCATTTCCCCTCGTAGCCTCCTGCTCCGGGAAGCTTGCTAACTTATATGGAAAATGTATATGAGAGAAATTACTAATACATATGAATGGCAGGGCCAGTGGGGTTCATTTATTACTGGAGAGAATGGAGCTATTTCTGGAGAATACAACTTATTTTTATATGTGATTTTACTACTCCCGGAATCTTTCACACTTATGAACCTTTTATTGTAAATCTTTAAATTACCTTTGTCTTCCCAGGAAAAGAGAAAAGACATTTTGTTACTTGCGGCAAATTCCATTTTACTCTTTTAAACGCCCTATTTTTCAACACTGGTTTCCTGATTATAGATGATCAGTTGTGGGGCTGCTTTAATCTCTCATTTTCCGCTCAGTGACTTTTCCGCAGAATAAATGGCCACGGTGATTGATTTGCTGGCTTTTGCTAAATTCCAAATAGTTGTCTCCAAGAAGGCAATCACAATGTAGCATAACAGAGAGCATCAGCAGACAGCTCACTTTGGTCTGATTGGACTTGGCCTCAAATTGGTTCTCAGAACCATCGAGGATACAGACTCAGAAAGGAAATGAGCTTGAGCAAAAGCACATCTTCCATCTTCCATTCCTATGAAATAAACATAATCGCATCTCTTCAACAGAGTAAAAAATTAGGTGTCTGTAATGATTTTCATTACAGTATAATGACTTGACATACCCACAACAAGAATTCATAAAAAAGAATATATCCCATCAAGTTAGAGAACTGTTAGAGAGGGAGACATTTTGAGGGTGTTATTTTAAGATGACACATCAGTGTCTTTATAAAAGCGATGGCCCCTCCTTGTCACAATGACTTGTGGGAGTGACAAAAGGGGAACAAAAATACAAAGCCTGTGGTTTAACTCAATAGGAAAATTAAAATGTAGATCCAGCCAATACCAATTTTTTGGTAGTGACAGCTCACGTGCTCCTTTTGGATGGTTAGAAAGTTCAGATGAGAGAATGTATTGTTGTCTTGGAATAATAACCTGACAACATCTTCATTCAGATGGTCATCATCATCATCATAGAGAACTTTACTATACCCAATTTGAACTACAGCATCAGGACCCCTTGCTTCCCATCTCACCCCCTCTCTACTCTGTTCAAAATCATCTTTCTAAAGCATGAACCGATTGTGTCATTTCTCTGCACCAGAACTTTTAACACTTTCCTATTATCACTAAGTTAAAATAACAATCCATTTTGATGTTTAAAACCCTTCATAGTTTGGATCGAGCCTATCTTTCTCAGCTTATCCCCTATTGTCACTAAGTTAAAATAACAATCCATTTTGATATTTAAAGCCCATCATAGTTTGGATCAAGCCTATCTTTCTTACCTTATTGTATGTTACTTTCCTGTGATGCACTTTGTTACAGATCAATCTTTGTGATACTCCTGGGTTTGTCATTATATTTTTGTTTCTTTTCGATTCTTGGAAAAGACTCCTTTACCACTTAGAATGATTTCCTTCAAGGCTCAGTTGACATGCTGCCTCCTGTAGAAAACCTCCTTCCTTATTACCTAAGTTAGTAATGATTTTCACCTCAAATGATCACATTTACGATGATCTGTTTCCATGCTAGATCCCTCCAGTAGAATATAAGTTCCACGAGGACAAGAATTGATTTTCATTTTGCCTTTACACTCCTTAGTCCACTCTGTGCTTCATGAATGCTTACTGGATTCAATTGGAGAGTTTTGTTATCTCAAAAATAAATGTTACTTGTTAGTATTCTAGCTAATTCCTAATTCCTCTTCAACCGGCTTTTAATAGCACTGCCTGGCTTATTTCCTTTTTAAAAAATATTTTGTTGTTTTCAGAATAAAGGGAATTCCATAATAACCTCAGAGATAAGTGGGATCACTTAAGGCTGTAGGTTAAATTAGCATTTGGAATTCATAAGTATACTGGCCTATGTGTTTGTCCTATGGAATTTCACCTGTAAAACGGCAGAGTACTAGATTCAATTTTTATGCATTTATCTGAACAGGAAGAGTCAACAATTGCTCAAGATGGTCTTGTGGTCCATGAGCTGCTGCTATGACACTAACTCATCAGGATCCAATCTTTGCTCAGCCCTAATCATGGTTCTGCTCTCCTAAGCCTGCTTTCCGCACCTTGATGGCCATCGTTTTAAGAACAACACAAAAGGCAACCTCATCTTCATAAAAACGCCTCATTATATTCTCCAGCTGCCATCTCTGAGCACGATGACTTTCTGAGCCCTGCCTTCATGCCATATAGCATATTCTCTCCCTAAGACTTCCTGCCCACCTGATGATGTTTGCGAATTTTTCATACTTGTTTGTATTTAACCCTTCCATTTGATGATGAATCTTAAGAAGGTCATCAATGAGACCTTAAATAGGGAGGCTTTATGTTAGTTCCCTCGTAATGGATTTTTAAAAAGTCTACTTGACAGTTCAGCATGAATGACCCATGGACATATGAATGACAATCAATATATAAGAATTAGCATGCATCAATGGTCACTACAGCTGCATGATAATTGCTTCTAATTGTCTAAATTCAACCCAATTTGATATTTATTAAGTGCCTACTATAGCACTTGCACTAGAATTTAAAATAGCAAAAAAAAAAAAAAAAGACTTAGATGTAAAAAAAAATTCTTTTAATGGATCAATTCTCACCATTGCTATGTTGGGATCATTTACATCTATTTCAATTGGGTGGGATGGATTTCTAGTGTCAGTACTTCAGGCTTTCACAGTTAATTACGCCTCAAAATTTTAAAAGGAAAATGTCCTTTGAAGACCACAATAGCCACATTTTCTAAGAAGTGATAAGACTAATGGCACAGAAATAAGCCCTGGAGATTTTCTGGTGCTGGTGATTCTAACCATCCTAATGAGGAGCTATTGCTTAATAGTGCTTCTCTGGATAGAAATTCCCTGTCCCGATGCCCAGTGAGCAGCCTGAGAATGTCTTTGGAGATTTTTCCTTCATACCCAAGACAGAAAATAGAGATAAAGAAATGAAAACCACATATGGACTGAGCTTCTATTAAGTTTAAATCCTTCAGCTAAATGGTACTAAGTGTTTATGGTGAGGACCTTTGGTGTAATAGTCATTCACCTCAATCCTTGGGAAGCTCTAAAAGGAACCATAACCTAGATGGGAGAAGTAGGATGATAAACTTTCATTTTGAGGATGTTCCGTTCTTGAAAGATCAGCATCCTCTTCGAATCCAAAGCATTGACCTACCTTAAAAGTAGCCACCTAATGAATAACAGCCCTATTAATACCCTATCTTCACTCCTTTTCCAGGTTAGCACACACATGGGCTTTTCTACCTGGCCGCAAGTTTTACCTCCTCATCAAATGATTTGGTGCTGCAGTGAGCACTTTGTATGCTTCCTCCGCCCCTTATTCTATCACTCATTATGCCTTGCCAAATCCCAATTTTTGATTACTCCTACTAACTACTATCTTTACTCCTTTTCATATACTCTCAATGGAACTAAAGAAAACATTAAACACTCATTTATTCTCTACAGTGGCTATTCTACAATGTTCCATCCATTCTCAAGTCTCCCATGGAATTATTCTCTTCACCCACTCAGATGAAAATGCTGCCCCACCCTTTTCGACATATTCCAGTACTGATGTAGACACATAAACATATACATATTTGTATATGTATACCTTTACAATACATTATTGACCTTATATATCAAGCGATTATAGCATATAATTTTTGAGATGCTTCCTCGATGATTCTGGTTCATTAAACCAATCATGAACTAGTTCAGCCTTCAACAATGTAGAATACTTAGATTTAAATTACTTGTTTTTCTTGATATTTAAAAAAGTTAATCAATTTATCTCTACATATATTATTTTAATGAAATAGATAGTAAATATAAGGTTTTCATTTTTGGCATTTCCTTTAAAATGAATGTTTTCCCTCAAAATAACACTGTAAAATATTTACAAACAGGCCTTCATCATTGTACCATTTCTAAATTTGTTTTCCCTTTAATAGTTCTGTCTTAGAAGATGAACTCTCATATATGGACAGTTTTATTATTTAAAAAAACACACATCAGTGTTTCAGTTTAATGAAGAGTATGTTTTCCTCAATAAAATTCTGAGACATAATAATTCAGCATACTTGGGGCAATAAAAGTACTATAGCATTATATTTCAAAATTTGCATGATAATAATACTTCCTGAACAATTAAACCAAAGCCCGTGGTTCATATTGTAGTTGATATGTATAGGCTGATAAAACATCATTTTCATCTTAACTCATCAAAAAAGAAATTAAGAATTTTGAAAAGGCTCAAATGCTTTTCTATTTGGAAGTCAAAAGGTAAAATGAGTAGCAAAATTAAGACATTTTGAATCACAAAGTTAAACACTGTAATGAGACATATAATATCTAAATACATGTTAAGGAGTTAAAATCTGTGTAGTTGCTGGTCCACAGCAAAATTATTTTTAGTTAACTAAATTATAAATGCCTAGAAGTTGTATCTCAAAGTTCTTTTTCCTTCCCATTTCATCTCTGTGGAAATCCTTTCTAAAGATAGTTCAGATGCAGCTAAAACTGTTATTTATTACTCTTCAAGGATGTTTAAATGATCTATAAAATGTCTCTATAATGAAATATTATCATTGTGAATGAAAGATTAAAAGTTAAGCTGATTAAACTTAACTACCTAATTTCTAGAAAATGAAAAACCTATAAAGGACCATCATTCTAGTCCAACTTCATCATTTAATCAATCAGTAACACTACATAATCAATAAGCTACAAAATGTCTCCAGTGTTACATCTGTTCTTTTATGAGCAGCCTACATGGCTTATTTTGCTGTCCCTTTTTAAAGTACTGGGATCATCAGTGATGTTCATTCAACAATCGACCCGGTTACCACACTTGAGCCTCGCATGGGAAAAAAGGTTCTCCATCACCAACATGATTCTTCTCTTTGCCTTTATGTCATTTGGCTCTGGGTCAGATAATACAAATAGGGGAGTTGTGCCCAGGAAAAAAAATAGTCTAATGACTTTAAGAAATTTCAGGGTTGTTTATGATCCAGGACTTCTCCTTGAAACAAAAGCCCATCTGGCTGGTCTTCATACATTTGATTCCCCTCCACATAGTTTATAATCCAGCAATATCTGCCTTCTGGTGACCGGTTCCTTGCACCCAACACTCCATCTCCTTACTTGTTGTCTCTTTGGGGATGTCCTTCAGGCCTGAAACATGTGCTCTCTTCACCTCCAACTCTCAGACTTTCTTGTTTCCTATGAGACACATCCAAAAATTGATAAAGCTTCTAGAATTTATCTTCTTTGGTTTTTCCTTCTATCTTCCCTCTGATGTTACTTTGCATCTACTCTGTATTTATCTTACAAAACACACAGTTATTTTAGTGTTATCTTTATCATTCAAATGTGAGCCCCTTGAGGATGGGGACTTTGTTATAATGTAACTCGCACTTAGTGCATTGTATGGCCAATACTAAGCACCAAATACTTTCAGTCCCCCTAGCCCAGCAGCATTATTTTGCAGTTATAAGACATAGCAAAAACATTCCATGATGCAAATGAATCTCAAAGGGCAAAAGGAAGATCCTATGAACAGGCTACTATGTATAATAAGGATCTTTAAAGAAGGAAAATATCTCCTCAGGGAAAGATATGATCAATAGAGAAGATGGACTGGTTATGTATTGAGTATGAGGCAAAAAAGTATAGACCTTCAGTGCTCCTCTCAGGAACATTTATTACAGGAGAAAGGAAGACCTAGAGCAAAGAGATGGAGCTTTTTTGACAAATTTGAAGGCATATGGGAAAGAGATGCATAGTATTGACAGGTACGAGTAGGATACATTCATATCATTATGGTGGGACATTCACAGACCCCTGTGAGTATCTCTGTATAATTAAAGTGTAAGCCCCCTTTGGAGAATTCACAGAGGGGCAATACATAAGTTTTAGAAATCATTAAGGAATCCTCATGGTGTCATTCCTATTTTCTATAGGATGCTGTGGATCACCAGAGGAAGCGAGTGAATGAAATTGAATTAGGAATCGTCTCATTGCCAATAATATCCCCCACTGTATTGCTTTGCCTTCTTGACTCTGTATGATGAATAACAATTTATTTCATAATGTGGTAGATACTATCATGATAAACATTAGGTAAATAAACTGATGGGATGGGAAACCTCAATCACATTTTGACATATTCTCATGTCCAGTGGACATCCTAGAGGAAACTGTCCAGACGAATATGGTTTAAGTTTGTAAAGCTTCAGCCTACTGGTGTCTTCTCATATATTCCAGAATGCTGGCTTTAACACTACAGTTTGCTTTCTTTTCTATTAATGAAAAGTTTATTAAATATACCTTTCAGAATATATATTATTAATGAAGTATCCCAGGGAAAGATAATCTATTGCAAAAGCAGTGTTCCAAGTGAATGGTCTCATGCCTAAATGATGACCTTGAATTCTGTGGATATGACTTACTACTGAGAACAACCTGAAAATAATAGGGTTCTATATTGCAAATAAAAATGTAGACTACCTGAAAGATTTCTTCATTAAACAAAGGATGAATCAGCTTTTCTCAGATGAGCTTCAGGTACTCCCTCTATTCTCCCTTTCTTTCTGAATCCCACTACAGATGAATTGAGGTTGCAGGCCATCAAAACATTGGTGATTGTCACTGAATAAGCTTGAAGGGAGAATAATAGTGGGATATCTCCTTTAAAGATTAGTTTAAGGTTTAATAAACCTCTAAAATTACTGAGACATATTATCATAATGAATTGGACTTTTAGCATCTAATTTGGATAACCTTAAATAAGTAACTGCTGAGAAATGAGAAGTTATAAGATTATTCATCTGTTAAATGAGAATAATAATAGCATTTATCTCATACAGTTATTTTGAGTATCAAAGGTCATTTATGTAGGATGTTATATAAACATCAAAGTATTATATAAATGTAAGATCTTAATATTACCACTCTGGAAATATAATAAGCCACTATTGCAAATTCTTGTAAATATTACCAAAAAAATCTCTTTATTGGTAAAAGAAGATATTTATATATAGTTGGTGCCAGTAAATACTCATTGAATAAAGATAAATTGGGGCAAAGCTATCGCAATTTGTTTTGAAGGCACACATACTGTAGAATATTGATGATGAACATATAATAATCATAGCACACATAGATCAGGTATATGGCATGTGATATCTTGCTTACTTAAAATCATTCAAAAGGGGGACACTGATGCTTCCCATACCTATTTAAAGATATTAAGAAAGACTATGGTGTAATGCAGTCATCAGAAGCAAGAAGACCTAGATTTAATTCTCATTTTTGGCACACACTGGCTGCAAATCTGGGCAAATCATTTAACTTCTCTGAACACTACACAGTTCTCTGAGACTATAAGCTGCAGAGAAGTTATCAGTATTCATTGGTAGGAGTTTTATTTTTTTAACAGTTACCCATATCAATGAAATCATAAATCTATTTTCCATGCTTACCCCTGTTTTACAGAAACAAATAATAAAGTTGGAGAAATTAAATGACTTGCTCAGGATTACAAAAGTAGTAAAAGTCACAAGCAGGATTTTATCCCAAGATTTCTGATTTCAAATGCTTTGTGAAGAAAAACTCTGTAACACCAAGATGGATTGACTTTGCAAGTAATTGACACAGCATCATGTGGCCGTGGCATATTGGGGAGATAAGTACATGGCTGTCCAATGCAGAAAACACAAGGATAATGGAATCCTTTGGAAACTTATGCTAGTGTGCAATATCACAGGAGAACTGGACTTAGAAAAAAAAGAAAATAAAATAAATGGAAGTAAACAGAGGGATTGCAAGAGTGAGCAGAGATTTTAAAAAAGCCAGCTGTAGACTTTAGCTGGAGTAGTGGGATGGAAGTGGGAACCATCAAAAATGTACAGCTATGATGTTATTAAATGTGAGTCTCAGATGAGTCCGATGACCTAGAGCTGAGCAGAGAGCTAGTGCTATAGCATAGTCCTTGACTAGAGATTTTGGACAAACTCCATAATGCAGACAATGCATAATCCTCAGCTTTTAGCATTGGACTATTAATTCAAAAGCCACATGCCCTCTTCTGATATGATGGAAAATCAGTGAGTAAAGGCAAGATGGGGTGGTGGGGGGAGGAGCAGAGCAGTAGCTAAATTATGATGACTCTGAAACTTGCAGAGGCTTAAAATTTTTTATATATGTGGGTAGTGAATGACTAGTACTTAATTCTCTCTTGCCATTTGCTACAATTAGATCTTTAATATTTTTGCTATTGAATTTTGGACTGGCAGCTACTACTACTACTACTACTACTACTTACTACTATTACTACAAATACTACTACTATAAATATTACTACTACTACTCCAACTACTACTCCTACTACAAATACTACTATTACTACTACAAATAGACCTCCTCTTCCTCCTCTTCCTCCTCCTCCTCCTCCTATTATAAATACTACTTCTTTATTCCTCCTCCTCCTCCTTATACTACTACTATTACTACAAATACTGCTATTACTACTACAAATACTACTGCTACTACTATACTACTACAAATATTACTACTATTACTACTACTATTACCATACATAGAGAGTTTCTTATTGATGGCCATCTACTCAGTTTCCAGTTTCTGGCCACTACAAAGAGGGCTGCCACAAACATTCGTGCACATACAGTAGATCTTAAATACTAAGAAATGTCTGGGAGAAATGAGAAAAATGATCTCTCTGTGTGTATGTATGTATTCATGCATACATTTATATATGTATGCTGCATCCTTGCTTTTTTCCATTATGAAAATTTCCATTTTCCATTTCCATTATTTTTTCCAAAAATTCATGGAGCCTGTATTTTATTCAATCCATGAATTTTCACTTCTTCCTAAACTTTCCAACATCAAGTACAAACATCTTCCTAGATCCTGTTAATGCAATTCAATAGCGCTGCAAAAAGTTTCCGAATGACTCCAAGAATGTACATTCGGTTTTGTTTATACGGGCTCTCTTCAGGGGACAATGAACTCTGACTATATTAGAATTTATGAAGCTGGCACACCTCATTATTCCCACTGTCCCATTGTCGCTGCTGCACTGTGACTGTGCTGGCATTTTGCTGCACATTAAATCCTGCTATGAACTGCTTTGTGATATTATCACCTCCTCTGCTCATTTACTTCCTTCCTAAGGATGTCAAAGCTAAGTGGTTTTCGTAAGATTAAAGACCCGGGTTCCAGTGCCAGCTCGACTACTGCTTGGTCATGTGACTTTGGCCAAGTTTGCTAACCATCTGGAACCTAAATTTCCTCCTATTACATGTAAGAAGAAAGCTGGCATTAGAACACTGACTTTCTGACTCCCACTCATTGTCTTCCGATTCTCTGGGGATCTTGGAAGATTGAATGAACATATTACACATACACATACAGTATACCACTCTACCTACTTCCCTACCTATAGGACCTAGACTAGGAAATATCTAAAGAGATAATGTATTTTTTACTTATTAAAGTATGATTGCCTTCAGTCATTTGTTCACTCACCAAGTATTTATTAAGCATTTAAAATGTGTCAGACATTGCGCTAACTGCTATACCACAAAGAAATTAAAAACATATTTTCTGCCCTAAAGTATGTAACATTTTAGGGAAGGAAATATATGAAAACAGATATGTGTGTATATATTTATATATATGGCATACACACACAGTACAAATGGGAGGTTATCTCAGAGAGAAGGAACTAAAATTAGAGAGGACACCAGGAATGGCCTGTCACAGAAGGTTCCTTACTTGAAGGAAATCAGAGTAACCAATAGGGGGAGATGATGAGAGATTATCTTAGACTTGGGGAACAAGTGAAAAAGAGAGAGAGGGAAAGAAAGGCAGAGGGAGAGAGAGACAGAGATAGAAAGAGAGAAGAAGAAAAGAAAGAAAGAAAAATAAAGAAAGGAAGGAAGGAAGGAAGGAAGGAAGGAAGGAAGGAAGGAAGAAAGAAAGAAAGAGAAAGAAAGAAAGAAAGAAAGAAAGAAAGAAAGAAAGAAAGAAAGAAAGAAAGAAAGAAAGAAAGAAAGAAGGAAGGAAGGAAGGAAGGAAGGAAGGAAGGAAGGAAGGAAGGAAGGAAGAAAGAAAGAAAAAAAAGAAAGAAAGAAACAGAGAAAGAAAGAAAGAAACAGAGAAAGAAAGAAAGAGAAAGAGAGAAAGAAAGAAAGAGAGAGAAAGAGAGAAAGAAAGAAAGAAAGAGAAAGAGAGAGAGAAAGAGAAAAAGAGAGAAAGAAAGAAAGAAAGAAAGAAAGAAAGAAAGAAAGAAAGAAAGGAAAAGAAGGAGGCAAGAAGAGAAGGAGAGAGACGGAAAATGTGTGTGTTTTGTTCATTGAAAAGAATAAAATAACATTTAAAGAATAAATGATAAACAACCCAGCATTATTAGCATGAGAAATCAAATAAATCATATTTATTATTTTAATAATAAAATGCATGTAGCTTGGATATGGCACTTGTGTGAGGGAAAGGAGGCCAATATGAGTGACCCATACAATATTTGGAAGAAAGTACAGTATAAGAAACCTAGAAAGTTTAGACATCTAGTTGTAAAGGGCTTTAGCGAATTTCCTATTTGATCCTGCAAGTAAGTGGGAGCTATTGTCATTTACTATGTAAATGTAATCCACTCCTATGTAAGGGGGTTATCATCAGACCTGCATTTTACATAGATTATTTCACAGCCTTACATAGTGGTAGAAGTTGGTGGGTGGTTGATGTGATCCAAATTCTGGAGAGAGAGCACAGGCTACAGAGCTAGAGAATCTGGAAATATGATTAGGACCCATTGTCTTGCTGTGACATGGGCATTCTGCAATAAAGATGTACAGAGATATTTCTAAAAAATACAAGGTATTGACAGCAAGACATGCCTTGATTCCGAACCACCGTACAAGTCTAAAAGAATGTTTACTTTTTAAATGTTGAGCCTGTTTCCAAACCTAAGTAGACTCTGGCATCCCTTGGAGCTCCTGGTTAAAGTAGAAAGGAAGGGAGTAAACAGAACAATATTTCCTAACTTCTCAATTTGGATACTCTTAGTGGAGGTTAGGCTAAAAAAGCCAGCCAACTTGAGGAAGCAGTTGTTGTCACTGAAATTTGAAGGGAAAAAAAAAAAAAACCCTTGGCTCAGTTTTAATTCTCCACATCATCCTGGTGATGACAAGAACAATAATTTGGAGCTATATCATACTTTATGGCTATAAAGTACTTTCACAGGCTGTCACTCACTTGACCCTTACAATGAGTCTGTGGAGAAGGTGACACAAGAAATATCATCTCTACCGTAGAAATGAAGAACCTGAAACTTGGGGAGTTTTGAGTGATTTGTTCATAGTCCAAACATTACTTAGTGGTAGAATTGCTTTAAAAAAAAATGAAACTAATTTACTAATTGAAGGACAGTTTTTTACTTGTTCAGAGTCAAAGAATCTCCAAGTTGGAAGGGAATTCAGAAACTCCTATTTGTATCTGAAAAAGAATCCCTTCTAGTTTTTTTTCTTCAAGTCCTATATTGAGGCAAAATGCATTAGTTTCTGAGGAATAACATTTCATTTATGTATAGCTCTAATAAGATTTCCACCATATTGAATGGAAATCTTTCTTTTTCAACTTTTATCCATTACCACTAATTTTGACCTGGAGAGCCAAGTAGAACAAAATGAATGTCTCATCTATTTGATAGCCCTTAAAATACAGAGGTAGTTATCATTGCCCTCATCTCTTATATGACTTCTCCTCTATGGCCTACACTTTTTTTCTACGCCATAAACTTCTCCTCACATGGAAAATTCTGAGGTCCTTTTACTATAATTTTGGTAAATTCATGGTGTTCCAGAAATCCTAGTGCAGTTTTAAGCTATTAAATATTCATTGAATATTTTTATTTTATTAAATCTTTTTATCACATGAATTTTATTGATTTTATGAATATTTTATTTAATATTTATGGTAAGTTTAATATCTTTGTACTTTTAGTTAATTTAATAAATTATTTAATATAATATCCAATCTATTAATTTAATTAAAACTTAATGTTTCTATCAAATTTTATTAATTATTTGTTAAATTAAATATTTATTACTTAAACATTTAACTGCTTAAAACTGCATTAGGACCTTTGGGATAGCTGTATAGGACTGGAGACGTATTACTAAAGAATTAGTTATCTAAATAAAACTAAGGGATGGATGTCAATGTACCACAAGCTCAATATGAAGCAACTGAGTGATATGTTAAAGAAAAAGAAATGGACACAATTTTGGGCTGGTTGACAGACACATGGCATCCAGGCAAAACCCATAACAATGGGATCAGTAATTCCATTGTACTGAGCTCTGGAAAGACCACATCTAGAGATCAATGCTATTTCTTGACATTGAGAGCCTTGAAATAAAGGCAATAATCTGCATATGGTTTTAGCAAGGCAAATATCAGGAAGATTATCATTTCTTTGATCCTACACATTCTGGTCTTTTAATGCTCTCTCTGCAACCTAAGATTATATTAACTTTTTTGGCTGCCATATCCCACTCTAGAATCATAGTCGGATAGCAGTCCCAAATCATTTCCACGCAAACTGCTATCTAACAATGTATCACTCATCTTATAGTCACCATTTTTACATCAGTTTAAAACTTTACATTTACCTTTATGAAATTTTGTCTGATCAGAGTCTAATGCACTAACTTATGAAGCTCTTTTTTGAGTTTATCATGTAATGTGTTAGCTAGCTTCAGTTTTGTTTTCACCTTGCTGCTGCTTCTGAAACGCATACAAATGAATAACCACCATCACCACAACTCATTTTGTGCATTTGTAGCTTTTTTGTAGAATACATTTCCATAAAGGGAAGCATAATTATAAGATATTATACTACTTAATAACTAGCATTCTTGATTAATGAGCATAGACAGGAAAGGAAAATATCCTGTACTGGATTAGATTAGTAAAGAATTTTTTATTATTTAAAAGAGATTGTCTTGAATCTCAGGATTCAAGATGAGAGGAGATGAGAGGAAAGGAAAACATACATAATAATCATTTCTCTTCATGTCTACTTCCTCCTAAAAGTTTTCCATTCAATGATATAGCCTTTACTTTAGAATGGTATACTTTTCTCTTAAATTAAAATATGGAAACATTAAAAAAACATTAAAATTAGTGGTTCAGTGAACTGGGGACCTCATTCAATGGAGGCAGACATTTAAAAGACGTATCATAATGCATAATAAAAATAAAATCAATTTAGCAAAATGGAGTTAAATAAAATAATCATTAAATTAATTATTTTTGAATAATGTAGATTTTAAAAAATTAATAACATTCTTAAAAGGGAAATTTCATCCTCTGTGTTTCATCAATCTTGACATAAAAAAGGCTCGACCCAAAGTGATGGCATATTGAATCATAAAGATCAAAAATTTTTAAAGAATATTGTCAAGGTGTGAGAATATGGAAATCTAGTCCATGAAATCTAGAATCTGGTGCTTTGGAATATGAGATAAATTACAAAAAGTATAATAAACAGTAAAATGTTAGGGAGTCAAAGAAGAAATCAAGAGACATTTCTATAGGAAAATATGAAGAATGAGAGAAAACCTTCAGTTGGGAAATTATTAGGAGAATATATGTAAAACCACTGTATAAAATGGTATAAAATATTAGAAATGGTATAAATGGTATAAAAATATTGATATAAAATGGTATGAAATATCAGGCAGGAAGAGATCAGAGAATAGTGAATATTACAGATTGTTTAGAACACACACATATAGTGAGTAAACAAGATTGATGTGAAATAGCCTTCTGAAAAATAGGAAGATGAAATAATTAGAACTGGAAAGGACTTTAAATATACTCATGTCACAAATTCTTATCCTCCTCTCAACATCTGTATGTATGTATATAAATACACATATATGTGTGTATGTATTCCTGATGTTGATATTATAATTCACCAAAGATTTCTGAGCAAGCCAGTGACATCATCAGACTCATTGCTTAGTAGACTATATTGGCAGCTAAATGAAGGATAAATTGGAGAGAAATATTAGAATAAAATTGTTATTATATTCCATGTAAAAGATGCAGAGTTCCTGCATTAATGTAGAAATAGAACAGACAAGAGACAAGAGATGGGGATATTTCAGTGAGGTATATTTGACAGGACTTGACAACTAATTTGGATGTTGGGATAATTGTAAAAGAGAAGGGAGAGCTAAAATATTTCAAACCTGGGTGATTGGAAAGATACTGTGAATCCTGGTATAGAAATGTGAATTTGGAATGAGAATTCTTTTTGAAGAAGTGTTTATGGATAGCAAGTAAATATTTGGGTTGATCTGTTTTTCCAGTAACGATAATTCCTCATGAAAACAAAATTAAATTGTAATATAACCTAGAAACATGAAATTAATTACAACAATTCACATAGTTTGGGAAAAATTTTTTTATATGTCTGTGACCTTCAGTGAACATCTGTTTTTCCTGTCATTGAGCAATCACCAGGAAAAAAAATACTGCTTCAAGGTCAAAGACTATATAATCTGTTTTTAAAAAATACCCCAAAGATTAGGATTACCCAGAAGATTAAATATTAAATACTATTACCATTTGGTTCAAGTGATTTGTACTTAATGAGAATATATCACCAACATAAATAATAATATTAATTAAGAACTGTTGATTATTCAAGGAAAGATTAGTATTCTTATTTGAGTTCTAATCACTATAGAATAAAAGTACAATGGTAATCTGGCAAGATTTTCTGAAGTCTTGTGACCTTTGCCATACTCCTTAACCTTCATCATGGGCTTAATTTTCCTCACCTGTAAAATGAGAGGATTTTGACTTTATGGCTCCTAAGGCCCCTTCCAGCTTGAAATACACAAGCCTATTACTAATTGGCTTCTGTCAGTGTTCTTATGTCTAGGGATAGAACCCTACTATCACAATCCATAGTTATCACTGTTTTGCCATATGCTGCTTTATGGCGCCATGAGTAATCTTTTTTAGAAATACACTTTGCTGAACTCTGCTATAAGTTACTCGGGGTTAGAGGTTGTATAATTTTACCCTTTTATATTTCCAGAGTATCACATTAGCTCTGGAAATACACACATTGATATTCTTTTACATTGTAGATTTTTGGAAAATGTTTGCTGTTGGTATGGATGAGTAAGAGTGCTCCTTTTAGCAGTGAATAGGAACAGAACCAAAGAATCCTAAAACTCACAAATAAACCAGAAATGTGCCAGCATGGAACTTGGGGGGATTCTAGGCCACTTTTCTTTCAATTTAATTTTGTTCAGCAAAACATAGATAAATAGATTACTCATTGGAAATCTGTTCTCTCGAAACACAGAAAGAAACAACATGCACGTGATCTTTCCATCACATACTGGACACCATATACTAAGGAAGAAGAAGGAACAGGTGACAAAACAAAGTGATGAAGTAGAATGGAAACTCCTCGACTTTTCCCTCTGAGAAACTAAGAGCAGCAGATGACATCTGTTAACCAAAACAACGGAAGAAGCCATGAACTCTTTGCTGCATCTTTAACAGACATTCATAAAGGCTATTGCTAAAAGCCATTTCCATAAAAGCTGAGGCTGCATCTCTCTTAAACTGGCTACATCTGCTTGGCAGTTATACTTGTTTATTTTCTTGTTGGTGGATTCTGAAGATTTCAGGCCCTAAAAAATCATTTCCCTAAAGCTGTTGATTCAGGACCACAGACAGCACACCCTATTCATTCCATAATGAAAACATTGTGCAGTGTTATTGTGAGACATATTAGGTGACAAAATGAGAGAGAGAGAGAGAGAGAGAGAGAGAGAAGGAGACTGAGAGGGACAAGAAGAGAGGGAGGGAGGGAGGGGGAGAGAGAGTCAGAAAGCTTAATAGAACTAATCAAATGACAAAGGGAATGGAGAAAAGTCAGTGGAAATTGTGAAAAAGGAATCCCTCAAGTAATAGAGATGGGCCTCATAACAAAAACAAATAAAAGAATGAATGAATGAATAAATGAGTGAATGAACTAATAAATAAGTAGATAAATAAATAAATATAATTTACAAGTATCTAATATTCCTTTTAGGTTTAACACAAGACCAAAGTGACGTTTATGTGAAAAATGTAAAAATAAAGTAGAAAGAATGATAAATGTATGAAAAGGGGTCACCTTGATCCTAAGCAATAAAATGCACTTACCAAGCAAAATAAACTCAGAAAACATTATTTTTCTTTTAATGTATATCCCTACATAATGTTTCAAAAGATTCAACATCTGGATTATTTTTCTGCCATGATTTATGATACACACACACACACGCACACACACACACACACACACACACACACACACACACACACCCCTAGTAGGCATATAGACTTAGATTTGGAAGATGTACTGAATTGACAGTACATTCCTTTTCAGCAAAACTCTTCTTTTCCTTAACTCTGCAAACCAGAAACACAACAAATTGTGCATTAGAAATGCAGCATTCCAAAATCAAACTGTGCATACCCTTTGACACAGCAGCGCTACTACTGGACTTATACCCCAAAGAGATACTAAAGAAGGGAAAGGGACCTATATGTGCCAAAATGTTTGTAGTGGCTAGAAACTGGAAAATGAATGGATGCCCATCAATTGAAAAATGGTTGGGTAAATTGTGATATATGAATGTTATAGAATATTATTGTTCTGTAAGATACGACCAGCAGGATGAATACAGAGAGGATTGGAGAGAATAACATGAACTGATGCTAAGTGAAATGAGCAGAACCAGGAGATCATTATATACGTCAACAATGATACTGTATGAGGTTGTATTCTGATGGAAGTGGATTTCTTTGACAAAGAGACCTAATTCAGTTTCAATTGATCAATGATGGACAGACGCAGCTACACCCAAAGAAAGAACACTGGAAAATGAATGTAAACTGTTTGCATTTTTGTTTTTCTTCCCGGGTTATTTTTATCTTCTGAATCCAATTCTCCCTGTGCAACAAGAGAACTGTTCAGTTCTGCACACATAGATTGTATCAAGGATATATTGTGACATATTTAACATATATAGGACTGCTTGCCATCTGGGGGAGGGGGTGGAGGGAGGGAAGGGAAAAATCGGAACAGAAGTGAGTGCAAGGGATAATGTTGTAAAAAATTATCCTGGCATGGGTTCTGGCAATAAAAAAGTTATTATAAAAAGTCAAATACTATTTCAGATGGATCAATTATGACTTACAAATAGGGAGCCTAAAAGAGTAGGCAATATTAAGTCCAAGTCCCTCAGATTTCAAGAATATATTTAACTCTCATCAGAACTTTAAAGGTTTGATATAGCGAAAACAGTGAAAAATATACAGACTTCAAGATCAGCTCATGTGGTTTTCATACCAGCATTACTGATAATTAGCTATGTGACCTTCAGCAAGTTATTTTTTAAAAAGATATTGAGTTTTAAGCACGTATATCTGTGACATTTTTTGTGCCTCCAGATATATAAACTGGGATCACATTTGTTAAGAGATGTACTGCTATTTTATTATCTCATGTGGATATGTGTATATGTATAAATACATATATATATATATATATATATATAATATATATGTATATGCTCGGTATGTCTATGTCTATTTATAGTTAGAGATATTTTCTTTTTTCCCTTCAACATGAAAAAGATAAAATAGATCTCTATTCATTTTTTAAATGGAGAGATTGGGGTACAAGAGATGTAAAATATTATATCACTTTCAGATGAGATCACTTATTTAAATGCTTATTCTGTTACAAGATATTACTCATGTGAAGGAAATAATTTGAAAATGTTTGTAATGTAAAAACAATTTCACCTCTTCTTTTACTATAGCTTGCCCTTTCTCTTTTATTTGTTCTTCTTATATTGCTTTGCTTTTTTTTTTCAATTATCTATGCTCTATAGAGAAAAAGCTGAGGGTAAGGGTAGACTAATCATATCAAAAACTAGGTTTCATACATACCTGAACTAGCATTGGCTTTATGAAAGACAAGGCACATAAATATACAACCCATTTATAAATACCTAGAAAAGGAATAATGAATACAGATTTAAATAATGAGTTTGTAGAAAAAATATTTTTACTCATTTAGGAAAGGAAAAAAATGGTAGAATGCTAATTCTGGTAAGTCTGCAATGTTTCAGTGAATCTTGGATCTCACCAAGGTTTTTTTTTTTTTAGGGTATTTCCTCTATCATTCATATCATAATCTATCCATAACTCTTTATCCATGTTCTCCTATAAATGCTCTATAGATAATCTTTCCAACAGTGTCAACTTTCACTTCAGTCTTTCAAAATTTCAGAGTCACCAGTCCATCATTTAGGCTATCATATTGGCTCTCTTCTGATAATACACTTTCTCTATAATATCCCTTTTTTCTTTATTTTTTTAAATAACTTTTTATTGCCAGAACCCATGTCAGGGTAATTTTTACAACATTATCCCTTGCACTCACTTCTGTTCCCATTTTTCCCCTCCCATCCTCCACCTCCTCCCCCAGATGGCAAGCAGTCCTATACATGTTAAATAGGTTACAGTAGATCTTGGATACAATATATGTGTGCAGAACCGAACAGTTCTCTTGTTGCTCAGGGAGAATTGGATTTAGAAGATATAAATAACCCGGGAAGAAGAACAAAAATGCAAGCAGTTTACATTCATTTCCCAGTGTTCTTTCTTTGTGTGTAGCTGCTTCTGTCCATCCTTGATCAATTGAAACTAAGTTAGATCTTTTTGTTGAAGAAATCCACTTCCATTAGAATACATCCTCATAAAGTATCGTTGTTGAGGTATATAATGATCTCCTGGTTCTGCTCATTTCACTTAGCATCAGTTCATGTAATTCTCTCTAATCCTCTCTGTATTCATCCTTCCAGTCGCTTCTTACAGAACAATAATATTCCATAACATTCATATACCACAATTTACCCAACCATTCTCCAATTGATGGGCATCCATTCATTTTCCAGCTTCTAGACACTACAAACAGAGCTGCCACAAACATTTTGGCACATACAGGTCCCTTTCCCTTCTTTAGTATCTCTTTGGGGTATAAGCCCAATAGAAACACTGCTGGCTCCAAGGGTATGCACAGTTTGATAACTTTTTGAGCATAGTTCAAAATCACTCTCTAGAATGACTGGATGTGTTCACAATTCCACCAACAATGTATCAGTGTCCCTGTTTTCCCACATCCCCTCCAGCATTCCGCATTATCTTTCCCTGTCATTCTAACATCCCTTTTTTCCACTTTTGAATAAAATGATGAGTGGAAATAGGATACTACTTATTTGATCCTACAGCATGTCTTGTCAACATTTTGGATCGTCTGAAAAAAAAAACATTCTCTTTGCAGTTGGCAATTTTCAGAATTCATAATCATAAAGCATTACCAGAAGAATATTTATATTAAAAACTGGATTTTCAAATGAAAATTAGATTGATTATACCAATATAAAAGTGGCCTTTTATGAGGACAAAAATGTCAAAAAAGCTGGTTGTAAAATATGATAAATATTTAAGAAAAAAGATAAATGTTTTTAGATTACTCAAGAACTTTTATTTATATAGCTTTCATTAAAAAAAATTGCTGAAGGTCCTCAAGATAAAGAACACTTAATAATTTAGCCAAAGAGATTTTATTTTTTCAAACTTTAAATTTTTATGGGAGGAACACATGACAGAATCATCTATTTGTGAACAAAGCAGTTAGGCAGTTAGCTGGCAGAATGAATGAGGTGCCAGACTTGGCGTAAGGAAAACCTCATCCTTTCAAGTTCAAATCTGGCCTCAGACACTTGCTGGCTGTGTGAACATGAATAACTCATTCAATCTTGTTTGTAAACAAGGTTTTATCAACCTCATCTGTAAAATTAATTGGAAAAGGAAAGAACAATACAATCCAGTTTCTGCCAAGATAACCCCAATGCAATCATGAAGAGTTGGAAACTACTGAAAAAGAACTGAACAAATGTTCAATTCAAAATAAAATTCAATCTCAAATTAAAATCCAATTAAGTATGATATTTTATCATGAAGAATGACAACAGATTTTATCTGAACTGTTAAAAAAAACACCAGTGCTAAAAATTGGAAATGGAAATTGAAGTTAATGTTCACATTTCCTGGAAATTTTATATTGATTTATAGCACTGAACAAAACATGGAGCCACCAAATATCTATGAAATACCTTAAGCTATCACCTATCAAGCTTTTTATAAAGAAGAGAGAAATGTACATAAAGGATAATGTCAATTTAAACTGTAAATTCACCTAAAATAATATGAAAGATAATGGAATATTATAAGAAATAGTATCTCAGAATACTAAAAAGCAGTGAATCAAAACTAAGTATATGGAAAGATTCATGTTAGGTCTAACTGAAACATAACAGCCCAGGAGTATTGATACATAAAATCGGCAGAAACATTAAAAAAGTGGATGGAATACAAAATGTATTTGTGAATGCGTCTAGTTTTGCTTTATTTCCCTTATGCATAATTGTGAAACTACTACCTGGTACCTCAGGTCCTTCTGTGCAATAAAAATGACATTTATGATATAATCAGAAATGGTAACTCAATGAGAAAAGTGAACCATAAGGCTTGTACTAAAGGGAGTCCATACTGAAAGGCATGAAGGAATCATTTTTCTGAGTGATATCATTATTATCATAATTTAATTTCTTACCATTTTCTGTTTTGCGCAGCAAAATTTCTCAACAGTAATATTCCTTCCCTTTCATTTTACCTAATGGACAGCTATTATCTTTTTAGTAATTAAAATTCATGTAAACATAAGTCTGTTATATATTTCTACATATATCTGTATGTAAATGTATATATGTGGGTACACATAGATTTAAAATTCTAAATATATGCAAGTAGATATATGTCTATGCATGTATACTGTAGTTTAGTCTTTTATTTTTGAGAAGCAGAAGGGACATGATGGGTGAATTGGATTTAATTGAGGCTAAATTGCTGTCAGCAGTCTTCCAGAATCATTCAAGTCCAATGGCAGGCCAAAAGTCAGGTTGATGGGCAATGACCTGCGATGCAGTGAATGACCTTGACATCTTCAACGCGGCCCCACTGGAACAGATTGATCTCATTCTCATTTTGCCAAGGGAAGTCTTCTTGTCTATTGAAAAGGTTGTACAGGGTTATGGCCACTGCCCATGTTGCAACTTCACTCTCTATATTACAATATTTCATTGTTTTTCCTTTAACTTGTTACTTCCTGAATCAAAATACAAACTGAAACCAACTGAGAAGTTGTTTTTTAATGTCAATAAGTTTCTCAGTCAACATTAAAGTTGTTGAGAGGCTTATGGAGGAGAATTCTTTATTTGAAATTTCAGTTCTATTTTGGGGAAAAACTTTAAAGATCGTACTATAGAAATAAACCTTCTTTTAAAAATCACCGCTATACAACCTAGTCTTTGACAAACCCAAAGATCCCAGCTTTTGGGATAAGAACTTACTGTTTGATAAAAATTGCTGGGAAAATTGGAAACTAATATGGCAGAAACTAGGCATTGATCCATACTTAACGCCGTACACCAAGATAAGGTCAAAATGGGTTCATGACCTAGGCATAAAGAATGAAATTATTAATAAATTAGAGGAACATAGGATAGTTTACCTCTCAGACCTATGGAAGGGGAAGGTTTTTATGACCAAAGCAGAACTAGAGATCATTACTGATCACAAAATAGAAAATTTCGATTATACCAAACTGAAAAGTTTTTGTACAAACAAAACTAATGCAGACAAGATTAGAAGGGAAGCAATAAACTGGGAAAATATTTTTACAGTCAAAGGTTCTGATAAAGGCCTCATTTCCAAAATATATAGAGAATTAACTCTAATTTATAAAAAATCAAGCCATTCTCCAATTGAAAAATGGTCAAAGGATATGAACAGACAATTCTCAGATGAAGAAATTGAAACTATTTCTAGTCATATGAAAAGATGCTCCAAGTCATTATTAATCAGAGAAATGCAAATTAAGACAACTCTAAGATACCACTACACACCTGTCAGATTGGCTAAGATGACAGGAAAAATAATGATGATTGTTGGAGGGATGTGGGAAAACTGGGACATTGATTCATTGTTGGTGGAGTTGTGAACGAATCCAACCATTTTGGAGAGTAGTTTGGAACTATGCTCAAAAAGTTATCAAACTGTGCATACCCTTTGATCCAGCAGTGTTACTACTGGGATTATATCCCAAAGAGATTATAAAGAAGGAAAGGGACCTGTATGTGCACGAATGTTTGTGGCAGCCCTTTTGTAGTGGCTAGAAACTGGAAACTGAATGGATGTCCATCAGTTGGAGAATGGCTGAATAAATTGTGGTATATGAAAATTATGGAATATTACTGTTCTGTAAGAAATGACCAACAGGATGATTTCAGAAAGGCCTGAGAGACTTACACGAACTGATGCTAAGTGAAATGAGCAGGACCAGGAGATCATTATATACTTCAACAACAATACTAGATGATGACCAGTCCTGATGGATCAGGCCATCCTCAGCAACGAGATCAACCAAATCATTTCTAATGGAGCAGTAATGAACTGAACTAGCTATACCCAGAAAAAGAACTCTGGGAGATGACTAAAAACCACTACATTGAATTCCCAGTCCCTATATTTATGCACACCTGCATCTTTGATTTCCTTCACAAGCTAATTGTACAATAATTCAGAGTCTGATTCTTTTTGTACAGCAAAATAATGTTGTGGTCATGTATACTTATTGTGTATCTAAGTTTTATTTTAATATATTTAACATCTACTGGTCATCCTGCCATTTAGGGGGGTGGGTGGGGTAAGAGGTGAAAAATTGGAACAAGAGGTTTGGCAATTGTTAATGCTGTAAAGTTACCCATGTATATATATCCTGTAAATTAAAGGCTATTAAATAAAAAAAAAAAAAATAAAAAATAAAAAAAAAAATAAAAATCACCGCTATAAATGTCTACATCGTTAATTTGATAGCTACCATATTGGTAACTGATAGTGTGTTTTAGCCCTTCTCTTTGGCATTAGCAAAATAGCATGGGGCCAAAAAATCTCATTTATTTTTAGATATTCAGTAAGGTTTGGCAAAGTTTGAGGTAATGGGAACCTAGATGATCCATTATGAAAAGTTAAATTATAATGCTATGGTCTTTAACATGGGTCTTATATTAACTTTTACTCTACAAATCTTGGAGCTAATATGTCTGAAAGATAGCGAATGGGGTAAAAATTCTAAAGCTAAATTTGCCAAGTCTATAAGAGAAGATTCCTGTACTCAATAGGAAATTCAACTAGATGATTTTCTAGCTTTGAAAAACTGAGAATAACTAATCTCAATAGTGATTAGACAGTGTAATAACATGTCATTTATTATTTCATTTCCAAAGACATCTACTTGAGTGCTTAATCTCTATGTAATTAGGATAACAACAGGGAAACTGAGGCAAGTTATCAGTTACTTGTAAATTTAATTAACTCCTAGAATAGTGATTTTCATATGGGGGGGTCACTTGATTAATATTACTTGTATTGAATTGAATCAGTGATGTTCTCCCTAAATTAATTTCAAACATAAAGTATTAGAGTTCTTGTGTCTTTTCTCACAAGCTGCTCACGCCCCAACTCCCCAAACACTTATTTAATGTATCTGTTTATACTAGACTAATTGACATATCTCAATCAGACATTTGGCTCCAGGGACTGTTGTATTTATTTTCAGCTCTTGCACTCATTCATCTATTAGGTACTGAGATCTTTCTTTAATGGTGTGAAAGTTCAGCTTCATTTGAACCACTGCTGTGCCCCTCCATTAAAAATCTCAGTGTTAGAATGCAAAAGTGTCTGTAGACACTATCAGCTGCAAGAAAAGCGGGGGATTTTATGAAATCATGCAAAGGGCTCTTGAACAAGCCAAAAGGCTTAATCATAATATCAGCTAATTTCTCATAAATTTATTTGTATCATTGTGTCAATACTCTTACACAACAAAGATGACAGAATTTTAATTAAGAAAAATAGATGGGAGCAGATTTCTGATCACATATAGGACCTCATTTTCATTGTCTTTAAGGAATATTCCTAGTCTGCTAATAAACACCAAGTAAGCAAACCAATTGGAGGATAATCTCTGACAACGGAAGTGTTTTTGGGAAATAATTGCCCATTATCTCAATGTCATGATTAGTTACTCACTGAAACAAGACCAGAATTGTTAGGGCATGTTTTCTCCAGAGAAATCAAAGTCATCCCTGAATGTTACTTGGCCTTCATAAACTTATTTTCCTAATTTTTTTTTTATTTAATGCACTTTAGAAGTCCTAAAATGTACAAGAGAAATTTCAGTTAAATCATATATATGTGCTATATATTTTCTGCAGATTGTTTTAAAAATAAATTTCCATACAGAAATTAGAAGAATTACACGTGTTTAATCTATATTGAATTACTTGCTGTCTAGGTCAGGGAGATGGGGGAGAGAGGGAGAAAAATTTGGAACATGAGGTTTTGCAAAAGTGAATGTTGAAAATTATCTTGGAAAAATAAAATACTATTTAAAAATAAATAAATTTTTAAAAAGAAATTAACCACAAAAGAAAGAAATTTCCAAAGCCTCTTAAAGTAAAAGCTAAGGGGGATTAAATGCCTTTCTCTTAGTCCATTATATGATATAGTAGAGAGAAGACTAGATTTGGAGACAGAGGAGCCAGTTTAGAATCCTTTTTTTTTGTTCCTAACTACATTTGTAACTTTGAGAAGGTCAGAGACACGGTGAGTAGCATAACTTCATCTCATTGAGATTCAGTTTTCTCATGAAATAAAAGGATGGCCTCTAATGCCCCTCCCAGTCCTAAATCTTCTAGATTAGTACAGTACATGTCACCTCTGTAGCTATTAAGTATGTATGAACACTTATCTTGGGTAAGAATTAAAGATGAATCTTTATAAATCATCTAAATAATGAAGTCGGTATACCCTCATAAAGAAAAGTACACGACAGTGATTTGAAAATTGGACATCATCCTGGAATTTCCAATTAATCCTGTCAGATTTTGCTCATCTAATTATATATATATATATATATATATATATATATATATATATATATATTATATCTCCTATTTCTTTGAAAATCACAGCCATCCCCATGAGGTTCAAAAACAGAGGGGGAGAAATAATACCCATGGATTACAAACCTCACCTGTATTTATATACATAGATAAATGGACAACAGTTTCTGAATGCTTCAAGGATGCCTGACAACATCAGTTCAGAAACTTCATCTGCAATTCTGATCAAAGATCTAAAGGTTAGGTTACCTTTTAGCCAAATCTTCTTCTGATGAGTCCCTGTATAAATATTCAGCTGCTGATGTACTCTAATAAAATTGGACATTAGGAGGGAAATGTATGCAAATCCTTCAGCACTAGGGGAGCATGGGAAAGAAGAAAAATCAGTGTTCTCTGTTCTGTAAGAGGTTTTATGAGGTTTGTATTAGTCTCAGATTTTTTTTCTACTGCACTCAAGCTTGGCCCCTTTCATCATCCCCAGTCAACCACAGTCGAATGTCCCCACAATCACATCTACCATGTCTTAGAGTCGACTGCTACTAGCTATGAAATGAAATTTCAAAGATATTCCCTATTTAATTATACTTTAGTAGACCTTAAATGGAACTGAGGATGTTGAGTTTGGAGAAAAAGGCTCAGGAGTGGGAATTGGTCTTCAGTCTGAAGCGCTGTCCCACAAAGAAATGATGAGATTTGTTCTTTTGTTTTATTTTTTTGTTGGTTTTTGTTTTTTGCTCAAGCAATTAGAGTTAAGCGACTTTGCCCAAGGTCACACAGTTAGGAAGTGTTAAGTGTCTGAGGTTAAATTTGAACTCAGGTCCTACTGACTTCAGGGCTGGTGCAATTTGTTCTAATTCTTAAACTAGACTAAAGAACATGAAGAGAACTTTCAGTGGAAAATATATACTTAGTATCATAAAAACCTTTCTAACAATTAGAATGACCTAAAAGTAGAGAAGATATTATAAAGATTTCTCCAAAATGGAGGTTATTAAGATAAAAGCCTAAATGTTTACTTAAAAGTTTGATGTAGAGTAGATCCTTGTTCAGGTAGAGTTTAAATCATATGGCCACCTGACATGTTCTGATTCTAGAAAGGAGAGAGGAAGTTCAGGCAATGGAGTCCAAAGTACTTTCAGCAGTGCCTGCTGAAAATCCATATTCCAGTCAGGAATATCCACTTGACCTTATCCCAAAGAGGAGGCAAACCTTATTTTATCAATCAATTCACTAAACTGTACCATTATTAACTCGTGCTGATTTATCTAGAAAAACAGTCTATATAAGACTTATATTATTATATTATATTATATATAAAGCATTATATAAATGCTTTAAAGTATTTAAATATTAAGATAGTTTAATGTCTTCAGAATAATCAAATAATCATTTTTCATATTTTACAAGCATAGCACATGACTTTCAGCACATCGTTTCTGTAAAAAACTGGAAAAGAATATTATTTCTTTATTGGATGGAGAGAAAATGATGAACAGCTTTTCTATCACAAAAAGGGGGAAACTGCTTTTAAAAAGTAAGGAAGATTATTCAGTTTTAACAGTTGGAGAAAATTGTGTACGTAAAATTTGCTTGACAATTTTAAAACGTCAGATTTCTTTCCATTTGAAATTCTTCTTGCCGAAATTTTCAGAACACCCCAGATATACCAATATCTTCATCCCACTTGGAGGAACGATGCATGTTTACCATGCCTTCTTCCAGTCAAGCTGCCTAATTCTATAGTGCTAATGCAGTCTGGGAATCACGCCATGTCAAATGAAGCAGCCGTTTTTGAGTTTCTGATCAGAATATGTTTTCAATGCCCACCTTAAAGCAGAAACAAAAATGTTTTCAGGAACTTAACTTTTATTGAATAATTTAGGGGTCCTACTTCTTGGACTCAGACAGTAAATGATACTGGGCCAGGTCATATCTTTGTGAGTTTAGCAAAAATGATAAAAAAGCAACAATACCAAAGTCAAGTGCCTTATTTTCTTTTCAGAGACAAGAGAAATCATTTGCAGATTTTCTTCATGACTTTATTGGTTTCAAGAACTTCTGAGAGAGGAAACTTTTATCTATTGAAGCAATGGGACTTGTTCTGAATCTCCTACAGCAGTAAGTTCACAGAGCCATTATATATCAGAGATAAGACTTGAACTTGGGTATTCTGCTATCCCTTCACAGCATTTTATCTTCTGGGGATAATTAAGAAAAACTCGCAGTGGATCTAAAATAATTTATATGATAAATAGATTCACTGACTTCCAAAGTACTTGTTATGGGCTTCAAAGGGTTAAAAGAGTTCCACTTTTGAGTCACAACTGATTAGTTTAGTATTTATGTCCCTACTCAGGGTAGACAGACAAGTGGATTTATTTTCCATCACAGTTGCACTCTCTGCAGGACAATTTGAACGCTCGGCAGTTCATTGTGAGAAAGGAGCTCAGTGTCTAATACTCTGTCTTGCCAAGTGATCTCCAGCATCTCCATGAGACACTTTAAATGGGCAGTTTCCCAGCATGACACTGATAGATGGTCCAAGTTTCATGGACATAGAACAATCAGGTCAGCCCAACAGTTCTGCAGACCTTCAGTTTGGTAGGCCAGCCTTCGACCACTTCTCTCCCACATTTCCCAAAATGATCAATTAGCTCTAAAATGTGTCAGCAACCTCATCATCTAGGTGGACATTGCTGGAAAGTATTCTGCCACAGGAAGTGAACTTATTCATTACAATATCTGTGGCTCTGGTCAAGTCTCTTGTACTTTTGGATCTCAATTGGATGAGATGATCTTTTTGGTCCCTTCTAGCTCTAGATCTACAACTGACCAGATTCACATCAGGGAAATGCACATGGTACTGGACACAATGAATGTTCAATAAAAACTCATGGATTTGCTGGGTTTTGACTATCATTATTCAGGCTTTTGCTCAATCTTTTCTGATTTTCTATGTTTTCTCTTGTAGTTTACTCTGTTGCATATTCAAGAAAAAAATGTCCCTTTTTGTCTGTAAAAATATAGTTTCCTCTCAAGTGAATTATCATAAAATCTTACAAAAGAATAATGGAAAAACAGAATCACCATTTATTAAATTATTTTGGACCTGCTGACTGATTACTTTTGAATTGCATTGCTTCATTTCACCCTGGCCCAGAGCATGTAAGCACGGGATAATTTGCTTTGCTGAGTCTTTGATGAGCTTATTAAGGGGCATTCAGTAATAAAGGCTATTTCAGTACAGGAAAATGGCTTCAGATATCAACAATTAAATTGGGCACCAACTAGTGGAAAATGAGAAAAGTAATTTTTAGGGGTAGGGAAAGCTTTCAGAAATATGCAAATAATGAAATTAATTTTCATTATTTTGCATAATTCTGGAAGGGTTTTTTTCTTCATGACTATTAGAAGTCCAGAGGGAAAGGACTCATATAATAATGGACACTCAGTTTATTCAGATTGAACACTTATTGACTCACTAATATATTTAAGGTAAACATAAGTCATACATTACAACATGGTAAACTAGTCAAGCTTGTTTTCTCTGTAAAAACTGTTCAATTCAAGTAAATTTAGAATATATGATGAATGTCATTGCTACCTTTTATTCTAACCAGAGGCATTTTTAATGGAAAATTGTTCCCTTAATGAATTTTCCCTCCTCCCTCTCTTTTTTCTTCTTTCCTTACAGCTGTCATGGTTGAAACTAGCAACAAAACTTAATTAGTAATTACAAAATCAACTGGTTACTGAAGGCTTCCTTTAAATCAAACATAACCCAACCACTCAAGCAACTTTTTAAATAGAGGAAATATTTTCAAAATATCACCTTATTTAATGAAATTTTGCTTTTTACTTAGGAAATTTCTGACACTATGAAATTTGCAATGAAAGATAAATATGGCAAAAGAAAACACATGCTTTATAATTATAGAAATTAACACCACAGGCCTCCTAAAAATAACACAGATGTGTTGAAATAATCCACAACTTTGTATACACAGAGAGAGAGAAACACATATAATAAGAATAACAATTTTGTTTTATCTGCCAAAGCAGAACGTTGGCTGAACTAGGTACCCCTGGAGAAAACTAAAGATGTCAAGAGCAGCACCTTCTTTAAAATATAGAACACAGTGGATAAAAGAGATTCCGATGCATCACTGTGCATTGCTGTGAAAATATTCCCCAGGCCCTCCCTCGATGTTCTCTCTCCACTGCATGTTTAGCAAAGTAGAGGCAGAGAGGAAGTCTGAATGCCCTGGTTCTGAATTTAAAACTCTTTTCATATCTTCAAGATGTCAAGGGAATTAACAAAAAAAAATAATGCAAATGAAGGTGGCCCAGCTGTACCAGACCTAAAACTATATTATAAACCAGTGGTCATCAAAACCATTTGGTCCTGCCTAAGAAATAGAATAGTTGATCAGTGGAGTAGGTTAGGTTCACAAGGCACAATAGTCAATGACCAGTAATCTAGTTTTGATAAACCTAAAGAGTCCACCTTCTGGGAAAAGAACTCACTATTTAACAAAAATTTCTGGGGAAATTAGAAAAAAGTCTGGCAGAAACTAGGCATTAATCAACACGTAACACTCTATGCCAAGATAAGGTTGAAATAGATTCATGATTTAAATATAAAGAACAATACTCTAAACACATTAAAAGGACAAAGGATAGTATCTCTCAAATCTGTGGAGAAGGAAAGGATTTATGGCCAAGAAAGAACTAAAATATATTACAAAATATAAAATGGATAATTTTGATTATATTAAGTTTAAAAAATGTTGTTCAAACAAAACCAATGCAGACAAGATTAGAAGGGAAGCAATAAATTGAGGGGAAAATTGTACATCCAAGGGTTCTGATAAGAGCCCCATTTCTAAAAATATATAAAGAATTGCCTCAAATTTATATGAATTCAAGCCTTTCTCCAATGACAAATGATCAAAGGATACGAACAGACAATTTTTAGATGAAGAAATTGAAACCATTACTAGTTATATGGCAAGTTGCTCCAAATCACTATTGATCAGAGAACTGCAAATTGAGACAACTCTGAGGTACATCACCCCTCAGTTTGGCTAATATGACAGGAAAACAAAATTATGAATGTTGGAGGGGATATAGGAAATCTTGTAAACTAATATATTTTGGTGGAGTTGTGAACTGATTTGACCATTCTGGAGAACAATTTGGAACTATGGGTATGAGCATACCCTTTGATCCTGTATTCTATTGGGCCTGTGTCCCAAAAGATCATATAAAAGAGAAAAAGACCTATGTGTGCAAAAATGTTTGGAGCAGCCCTTTTTGTAGAGCCAAGAAATTGGAAACTGAGTGGCTGAGATTAATCATAAAGGGTCAAAGAAAGAAAGAGGGAATCAAGTATCAAACAGAAATAATGGCAGAAATTATTTCAGGAGGTACCAATGAGAGAATGACAAAATTAAATTGGCATTCATTGGCTCACAAAACAATGAAAAGGTCTTCCTAACAATCTGTCCCATCCTCCTGCCATTCCTTCAGAAAATCAGAAGTTTACAACAAAACCCAATCCTAACTTATTTATTCTGGCCTTCAACCTTAAATTCCAGTGAATGATCACTACCACTAATCTCTCTTCCAAGCTCTAATTTGCACTTTCTAAGTAGATGTATATTCTTATTCCTCTTCAGTGTCCATGGATCAAAATATATATTTTTTCCTTCCCCTATACTCCCAGGTCTCCAAGTACTTCGTCCTCCTGATTTGCTTGTCTGTGCTTACAGTATCACCGTTTTCTCCATCATTCAAATTCAAAATTTTCAAGGAATTCTTAAATTCATCCTTTTCCTTACTTTGCATATCCAATGAATCACAAAACTCTGAAAAATCTATTTTTTTTCATGTCCATCTATCCTTTTTTTCAATCTTACGGTGACCTCTCCAATTCGGGTCTTCTTTCACCTGCATTATTTATAATACCTGCATTCCAACTTTGTATCATTTTACTTCCAGTTTAATCTCTTCAAATTCTAGGTATTTTATGTGATCCCCTTTTCTAAATCTTCTTAAACGTTTCTATTTATTTACTGAGTAAATTCCAAACTTCTAAGACTACAAAGCAAGATTTCCCATACTTATTTACCTGCCTACCTTTTTGTCTTTATCAATGCCATTTCCTCTGTGTATACTTTGCCAGAGAACATAAACCAACACAAAACATAAGAAAACCAGACTTTGAGCTATTAGAACATGGGATCGGGCCCACAGGACCTGGCCTCTGGCCCAAATTAGCTCCAACACTGGCAAGTCATTAAATATTCCATATCCCAGGCACTAAGACTATAAATGGCAAAGAATTTCTTGTTGGACATCCATGTCCCAGGTTCTACTTAGGGACTTTTCCACATAAAGGAAAGCAAAGCCATGGTCTCCCCAACATGTCTGATTGTCCTCTAGCCAATCTGAACTACTTAGTGTCCCCAATACCTACTTTGGGCTCTCTCAGTTACATATTTTTATTAATGCCTTTCCTTCTACCTAGAATATTCATCCCTCATGCCTTTGAAGTTATCTATTTTTTACTAATGCTTTTCCTTCTACCTAGAATATTCATCCTTCATGCTTTTTTCAGCCTTTGAAGTTTAAGACTAAAACTGCTAGAAATAAATCTTTTGGTCCTTTGAAATCCTAAAACCACCCTCACGGTGCCTCCTTAAGGCATTTAACAAATTATAATAATTTGTGTACATTTTATTATCCTGCCAGGAACTATATATTGATAATTTTGAACTGGCCTTTGCACACAACAGTTAAATCTTTGTGGAATGAGTGCATGTGGAGATACCCCATAGGTCATGCAGGGTTACCCTGAGTTCTTATTATCATTTCTGTGATCATTTCATTGAAGTACTTTAGCAGAAAAAAGCCTGAATTTTTGAAGCAAGTAAGACAAAATTCAATTTGTAGAAAGTGTTTAAGACATATAATCTAAACTCCTCATTTTATAATGGGATGCAAAGATATTAAATAACTTGTCCAATGTCCCACAGGTAATTTTTGGCAAAGATATTGACCTATATATTCTTAGCTTTAAATCTAGAATTCTTTTTGTGAGTCTAAAATGTCAAAATGTCTCTTGTGATCCTTTTATTCAAACAAAAATATATTTTTCATTGAGATAAATAAAGAAAAATATCATTTTGGGAGCCACTTCTAACTTCAGCCCGTTTATAAAAAATGAAACTAATGAATATATACACTGGCATCCCACTCCAACCTAAAAACTGAAAGAACATAGATTGGGAAATAATCAACCACAAATTCTATCTTCTTTTCTGCTACACAGCAAAATATGGCAAGCAAAGTTATTCTAAAATAAATCATTCAGGCAAATTGGGATTCTGACCCAACAGTAGAATCATGCAATCTCACACCTCTCCATGGTTTATAGGAAATTCGTTCAAAACTCTTCACTAGGTGTTCTGCTCTTGGGAAATGAGTGCAGAGTAATGTTAATATTCTTCCCCAAGACAATTCTAAAGAAGACTTATTAAAACAGTGTTAAGTGCTCAGACAGATTAAATCAAACTATTGTTTTTCTTCTGTGCATATCACTGAGAGGGATGGACACTGCAAACAAATCAATCACAGGGAATGCTTCTTTCAACACATTGTATGGCTGTTTAATTAGGTTTGGAAGAATCTCACTCAAACTGAACTTTGAATGGAAACACTCCAAACATACAATGCCTAAGAGATTAGATGGCGGTTTCCCTTTAAACAGCAAGGGGAGATTTCCTTTGTAGAAAATGAGGAGTACAGTAGTGAAAGCCATTCTTCTGAAAAGACTGAAATGTCAAGTAGAGATGGAAACAGACATGCTTTATGTTCAACACCATACTTAGATTCCTGGCATAGGAGAGATGCATTTACTGTGCAACAAATAATAAAAGAAAAGTGATTGTCATGTCAGGATATCTTGTCAGAAAGCTACCATCTGGTACTTTTGCCTCAAATATTTTTGAAAAAATATTTTCCTCAACTGAGCCAGTAGTTTGTTTTTGTCGTTGTTTCCTAACAAAATTAAATAGCAAGGGGTTTGGGGTTTTGATAAAAGAACGGACAGTTATTGCAAAATAGGACTAAAAAAACTGGGTTTCTGAAAATTATTAATCTTTGACCTGTTATATATTATACATGACACAGTGTTTATTTTTATTTCATTTGTTTTCTGTCACTTCCTAAAATATAGCCAGATACTCCATTTTCACATATATTTTCTTAGGGAATACTGGGGGCTGTTTTAACTTTCCCTTTCTCTTTTCACCACATTCTGAAAACCAGGAAAAAGTCATATTAACTTTAAGAGAAATGGATAATTTCATTTTCCTGAAGGAATCATTCAGAAACCATAAAGAATGATTCTCCCTGGATAACCAGAAGATAAATATATCTAGCTTTTCAAATTAAGTTTTATTTTTTCAATTAAGAAATATTTATTTCATCTCCTTCCCACATTACCTCGACCAGGGGAAAAAAAGAAATAAATCCTCGCTCTAATATATGTGTGTGGATGAGCACACTGATAATGTATTCCCTAGATGGTCTAAAAAGACAAGAAAGCAGCAGCTCCCCAGTAGAGAAAGGAACAGACAATCTGGAGCAATACCCACTGCCAAATAGTCTCTCAAGTTTCTCTAGTATGCAGCCTGGTGTGGAAGATCTTGAATTTATTGTCCAGGTCCAAAGAGTTCAGTATGAAGTTTGTGTTCAATGTTAAGTTGGTCTATGATTGTAAGAAGAAAAAATGGAAACTAATCACATGAGGGAAAATCAAAATCTAACAGGATTTGTGATTTTCTATTTTCTACCTTATTTTTGTGTCTAACTCTTATAATACATTATTACTGTAGGGGCAAGAGACATGACTTTGAAACTGGGATACCATTGACAAAATAACATATGAGAATAAAGGCAATATTAGGAAAACAAGTAACATTATTTAGGCACTAGGAAATAAAATATCTCTATTATAAGGGTTGGGAGGGATAAGATTAGGAAATGATTCTAATTTGCTGTAATCAAACATTTGAAAGGCAAGCCAACATGTAGAATCAAAGGAGAAATCTGCTGTAAATATGTTTTCATCTAAGCACACACGTTTGATGTATTTGATCTTGTAAATTAGAAAGGTGGGGGGACTAATTGCCTAACTACTTTTGTATTAGAAAGTAGCCACTATCATTGGCTATATCATCATCCAAGGCAGATCCAGTTTGGGAAACCATTTTTCATCATCTAAACTCAATAAAATTAGTGACTAATTGTGGGTGAAAGACATCTTGTAAAAGACAACCACAACCATATCTGTCAACCACTCACATGGAGGGAAAAACAACTTATCTGTTCAAGATTTTGCAAAACAAAACAAATCTTTCAAATTCTTTCAACTATTGGATTTGCTTCCCCTTTACTAATTTGTCAATCAAATCAAAGCAACAGGGGGAAAAAAGCAATTCATTAGCTTTAATCACAAGCAATTCAAATCACATTTGACTTTTCAAATGAAGAAAAATCATATCAAAATTGGTTCAGGATATGCAAAATAGGGACAACAGTAAAAGTGAGGCAAAACACTTTGACAGCACACTTTCAACTATTTAGATGTAATACAAATATTTAAGCATGTAGTGGCAATAATCCCTTGCTATTAACTCAACTTGTATTGAATTATTTTTACTTGATCCAATCTTTTCATATTTTATTGTTTTTAAGAAAGAAATATGTTGACGTCTTCAATAAACATATAAAAACATGCATTTGACTACAGATGTGTCTATTTGATAAATTGCATTAGCAATATTATTTGAAAATAGATCACTGTTATAATTTCAGAGTTAGAATAATCAGGAAGATTGCCAAAGTTAATGATTTTGCATTAATATATTATAGTAATAAAATAAGTTTAAAAATCATTTAAATAAAAAAACTTTCAATAAGTCACATGGCCTAAATATAAATATGGGTGAGGGAAACATTTCCTTAAAACATTCTATATATTCAGACATAACAGTTTCCTTGAAAAATGAGTGTCACATAGAGAGCATTAAAGTTCCTGGTATGAATACATGCAGTACTAATTAACCAAAGTGGAACTTTGAAGAAGATCAATATTTTTAAAAATGTTACCAGGGAAATGTATAATAGGAATAAAAAATTTGCTCTTCACCGAGCAAGAATTAAGGATGGATGTTAGATGGAGTTACTGACCACTCAAATCCTCATGATATTAAGGGGAAGTATGAAAGACCAACATAATGCAACCTTTTACAATAATATTATGTCTACTTTTACATACGATTCAGTGATGAATTTAGGGAACAGCATCTAGACAAAAATTTAAGATAAATCAAATTTAAATTTCCTTTTGCAGGAGAATAATGTCAAAAAAGCTGTAGCCACAATCAAACAAGGCAGAGGAAATTAGTCAGTGAAGTAAGGATGTGGTCTTTGGGGAGACCAAGCTATTAGAAATCTAACTTCCCTTTCAAAGATGCCTAATAAAGGAAATCCAGAGAAAATGAACAGGAACTAGGATCAAGGGATACAGAGCAGAATTAATTAGTTGTGATACTGCCAACTCACCAAGTATGGTCCAACCTTTCTGGATTTGTAAAGCTAGTCTTAAGTACAAGAGTCAGCTCTGTATGGAGACATCTCTGCTGCTCCTCAAAACCTGACAAAGGTTCTAGACATGTTTATTAACTCAGATTTCTAAATATATTGTTTGTTTTGCTTGTATTTGCTGCTAATTTGATAGAACCACTGACATCAGGAGACCAGCTAGTCTGATGCCTTTATTTAATGGATGGATAACCTAAGAGCCAGAACAATTGACTCTGCTTCTAAGGTGATGGTTTATAAATAATGTCTGCATTTGTATTGACTTTGGAGTGTTAGACTCTGCTGCTGTCAACATCATCTGCAAAAACCTGCCTCATGCTAAAGAATAATATACTAATATAGGGAAGATTACCTCTAATATTCAATCGCAGTTAGAAATTTTATCAATTTATACAACAAAAACTGGAAATCACTGAAATGACTTCCAAGCAATATTGTTAAGTTTTATCCTCTTAATCCTCTGTGTTGTGTCAGTTTCAGCATATTCTATATTCTATTCAGAAATCTATAGGATGATCTGTGCAAGAAATTACATAAAAAGGAAGAACGATAGTACAGAGTCTAGAGTACTTGGCTAGGAAGTCAAGAGCTTGTCATGAATGGTACCTCTGCACTGGGCTAGTTGTGGGACTGAAAGAAATTCAGCCATTTCATCTATGGAAATGAGGGGAGGAGCAGACCAGCCTCATGGAGTTGGAATTATCAAGTAAGCTCATAGAACTAAGAGAGGGACACATTTGAAACTGGCACATGACAAGCTACAAAAATGCAACCACAAGGGCATATGTGCAGTAGAAAGGCAGTGGACCAGATTATTGTGAAACTGGGTAAGAATAGATGGAAAATCCAAATTTGGCACTGGCCACTTCCACAAGATTTTTAAAATCATACAAAGCCCTTTGCGGGGTTGTCAAGTTAGGGGAATGTTTGCATAAAGATATGGGTAAAAATCACACATGGAAAGATATTGATGTATCACTATCTAGATGGACACAGCAAAAGTAAAGGGAGTAGTATATCAATGAGAATGCTGATCTCTCCTGCCCTCTCTCCCTTCCTCTTTCATTCCTTCCCCCCCTTCTTCCATTCCCTTTCTCCCTTCTCCTTTCCCCCTTTTCTCTCTCTTTATTGCTCTCTTCCACTCTCTCTCTCCTTTCCTCCTCTCTCTGTCTCTTTCTCTTTCTCTCTTCCTCCTTCCAGATACAAACATACATATTTGATTGTGTTTGTGTGTATGAATATATAAACACACATAGAGATGTATGATATAACCTATACATAAATATGTATGTTGGCATATTTACACACATATGTTTGCATATATATATAATCTTTACTGCTATAAATTGATAAATGGTTTTATAGTCTCATTCTAAGAACATTATATTCCTAGACTTTTTTTTTTGAAAAATAGTAATCTACTTTGATAGTACTAAGACATATAAACGCCATCAGAGTTTGCCAAGTAATGTCCATGTTTTGTCATTATGTAAAAGGTTATTGATCCATTTTTCTATGTTCAATCTAAAACCATTTTCCTTGGACCCCTATTTTTCATTGTTGATAAAGTGAAATTCTTCATTGAAAGAAGTTGCTGGTGAGGTATTTTATCCATCAACAAAAGAGAGTATGTAATTTTCCATTTACACCTTCAGAGAGTGCGTGGGGATACTGGGAAGTAGTGATTTCTCGTGGGTCACACAGTTAGTATTTGTCAGAGGCAAGTCCTGAACCCAGTCTTTCCTGCCTCAGAAACCATTTTGGTATGAACTATGCTACCCTCTCTCTCATTCCTGAAATTGTGACATAAATATATGAACCTAATTACAAGGTTTGTAAATGCTTTTACCTCTGTTACCCAAAAAAAATTGATAACCACATAGTATAGTCTATGCTATAGAATTAGCCTTTATAATTTTTCTACCCTAAATACTGTGATGCAGCTTTTCCATGACTAACAAAGAAATTTTTATCACTTGAAAATATAGAGCAATTGAATGATCCTATGGAGGAATAAATTATCTTTGGGATGATTTAGAAATATATGGAGGTAGAATGATATTTCCAGGTCACTTGACTATAATTTAATGAGCTGTTATTCCAACACATTCAGGGGAAATGAAAGAATTTGGGGATTTTATTAAAAGAGAGCAGCTGACCAACTTAGTTGTACCTAATATTTTTCTATATGTTCAGTGTTTAAAAGAACCAATGTATTTTTTTCCATCATGAAAATAAAAGATGAACAGATATTAAAATCAAATTCAAATACTAAGAAAAAGTATCACAGAAGAGGGATGATCTGTTAATGTTTTAAGTCACATTCATACATTCTTCTCCCAGATAACCTTTCTTTATACCAACAATATTAAAAATTGTAAAGAAATAGTTCAACAACACAAATACATCAACCATATCTGCAATATTTCATACTCATAGTAGCTAAAAGAATTAGGAAGGGACTCATGAAGTGCATAATGCTTGAGTGGATTTTTAAAGAAAATAGGTATTGTTGGAAATAGAAGTGAAAAATGAATCAAAGAAGATAATCTTCCCAAAGACATATTGCAGAGAAATGGGGTGTCATGTGAGGAACAGCTAGAATGTTAGTTTTGCTGCACTTCAGAGGACGTGAAGGACAATAATATAAAATCTGGTTTGAGAGACATGTTGAAAAAGGTAAAGAGCTTTAAATGTCAAAGAGAAGAGTTTATATATGACCCTAGAAGTAAACATGAAATTCTGTACTTGGGTTAAAAAATGATGCATATTGCTATAGAAATTTAGTAATTTTTGTGTTTAACAGAGGGAAAGAAAGAAGAAAAGAAAGAAAAGAGAGGAAGAAAGAAGAAAAAGAAAGAAGAAAGAAGGAGGAGAAGGAAAAAGGAGCAGGAAGGAGAAGGAGAGGAGAGGAGAAGAAGAGAGAGAGAGAAGGAAAGAGGGAGAGAAAATTGCTGATCCTGAAGGTTTGTTTTTTGTTTTTTTTTTGTTTTTTTGAAAGCAAAGGAATAGTGAGTATAACCATCAGAACACTTTGAAGGAATGTATAGATTTGTTCTATTTGTCCCCAGAAAGAAAAACCAGGGGCAACAGATAGTAAACATGCTCTGGCTTCCGATTATGTGAACTGGAATCCTACGTTGATACGTACTACCTGGGAGATATTGGGTATGTCCCCTAACCTCTCTAAGCATTAATTTTCCCATCTGTAAAATGAAGAGTTTTAACTAGATGTTTTAGTTCCTTTTAGCTCTACATTTATCATTCTACGAATATAGTAGATGTAATCAGGTTTCAAATTAACAAGAGAATTTTTTTTTCAAACAATGAGATCTGCCTTAAAATGGAACGGCTCACTTAATAAGGTACTCATTTAAGTATCACTAGTGGTTCAAATAATCACCATTGCCCAGCATGTCCCATAGAAGGAAGAAACTGTCAACTCTAATTTTCCCAAATGTATGTGTTGTTTGTTTATCTGATTCTCCTCAGGTCATTTTATAATTATTTTGATCAATGAGTATATTTTGACTTGCCTCATTAATGCCAGCTTTTTATTATCCAATTATGTTTAACTCTTCAAGACCCAATTTGTGGTTTTCTTGTCAGAAATATGGCAGCTCATTTTATGGATTAGGAACTTGAGGAAACTGAATTAAGTGACTTTCCCAGAGTCACATAGTAGGAAGTGTCTAAGGCCAGATTTGAACTTGGGAAGGTGAGTCTTCCTGACTCCAGGACAAATACTCTTCACTGCACCACCTAGCTGCCTCTGTTTATCTCTGCTATTCTTGATATATATATATATATATATATATATATATATATATATATATATTTTTCCCTTTGATCACAACTTGTAAAGTTGGACATAGCTTTGTATTTTATGGCTGACTCAATTGCTGGGAATTTGTTGCATATCCATCTGTAAAGGAAAAGATTTATGACCTCTGAAAGTGAATGGGCAAAAGCAATTTAAAAGTGGATGAAGGCCATATTTTATCAGTCAGAGTGCTTATACCAACTTTTCAGTTACAAAAAATAGAGCAATTCAAAATGTTGGGTTCCCTTCCCCCATTCTGTCCCTAGGCCAATTTAAACCCATCCATTCTGTGCTCTGGGCAGATAATATGTAGAGTCAATCTTCAACTTTCCCAGAGGTAATGTTCCTAGAAAATGGTATGCAAGTCTAAAAATGCAGACGTTGATATACTGAACCTCTGACAAAAAGGGTTTCGGTTCCCATGACTATCAAAAACTGTAATATTTTTTCTGAAAAATTAAAAAAAAAAATATATATATATATATATATACTGTCCTGCATACAATTCTTTATAACAAAATATTAATTAAATAATAAGTAGTTAGCCTAACCTTTTAATTGAGAATTAATCTATAAAATTCAGGGGAAAGAAGAGGCAATATCAGACAGGATGGAAGGATGGGTATGATGTCAGAAGAACCCCAAGGTAACAAAGGAAAATGGGAACTTATCATCTTCCCTTCAGTTCTGCAGTTAAAGCACATTTCTTGAGGTGTGCCTCTTAGTCTCCTTGTATGTTCCAGTCTGGACAAGGTAGGCTTTTGCACTTACCTCAATGTCTGGTGAGAAGATGGAGATGACCATCTTATTTACACACAGACTTAGTCAACTTTCCTTTTTTTCTTTCCAATTCCCTCTTCTCACATTTGAGAGGTTACTTTAGCACTTTTTGGATGAGATTCACAAATACTTTTATGAGCACTTTTCTCTCCTTTACGTGGATATAAATTTGCATTGTTTCTCATTTTCCATTTATTTGTTTTGTTTTTTCTCTACTGCACATAACAGCAAATGTGTATAGTTGTCAATCAAAAAATAAAAATGAATTCACTAATGAAATCAGAGTTAAATATGGGAAAGTTAAGAATTGGCTGCACTATGCTCAATTACAAGTGGATAATTGAGATGCAATTATAACCTTCTTCTCTGTTGATCAGAAATAGCAGGATTTTGAAATAAAAAAAAAGTGGATTTTGATTTCCTCCACTTCTCACAATCTCTATTTTATCCAGTTAGAATGGGGACTGCTATGCAGGAAAATCTCATTGCTAAGTCTCTTGCATAGACAATTTTAAGTATTTTTTTTTTACTTTGGAAGTCCCTCAGTTCTGCAAATGTATGATCTTTTATAAAAAGTGCCATTGTGTACTTAAAAAAAAAAGCCAAATCCCATCTAAGTTTGATCCCACTCTCCCTACAAATTCTCTGTGTCAGGGGAATGTGCTTCTTATGCCTGTTTAATAGATAACCCCCACTGTAAATGCTAATTAACTCCAGATGATTATTAAAAGAGAACATCCTGGGTAGTTTTTTAGAACATCAAGGCAAACAGTAGTTCTCTGACCCATGACCCATCAGTGAGAGCAGGAGTTGAGCAAGTGGCCCTGACAGGGATGAAACACATAATACAGAGCAACCATCTAAAAAGCACTGATGTTAGAAAGTTAAGCCAAACAGTAGGCAAGAATTTCATTAGAACCTGTTATTATATTCCAAAACAGTTACTGACAACTGCAAAGATCATCTTTTTAATTCAGCTCAGAAACTTGAGTGTCTGAGTTCCTGTGAAAAATAGAAATACTGGGACAATCTGGGGCAGTGCCCCACCAGGAATCAGGAAGATCTGAGCTAAAATTTGGTCTCAGACATTTGTTAGCTGTGTGAAGTTAATTTCCCCTGTTGGTCTCCTCTGTTTCCTCAGTTTCTTCCTCTTTAAAAATGACCTATAGAAGAAAAGAGCAAACTACTCCAATATCTTTGCCAAGAAAACTTTAAATGGAATTACAAAGAGTTTGGACTCATGTAAATGTCATAGCCATTAAATGTAAATCTCAAGTATATTAGGTTTATAGTTATAGGTCTTTTTTCAGCATTTAAATTTGTATTCCAGGCTGAAGAGCTATTTTCGCTTGTAGTAAACCCCAAGATTACAGATCATTAGTCCAAGGAAACACTTTTCCTCCTTAAAAAAAAAAAAAACAAAACAAAACAGGAGAGGTTAAGGATGCTAATATCACAAACACAATAAGGAAAAGTCCTGGAATTTGAAGCTTTAGCAAAAAATTTAGTCTCCTTTCCATTAAGCCATGTTATTATTAAATAATTTTTCATCCCATATAATGATTTATAGTTTCCACAATGCTTTCTTATTCATGATCTTACTTCATCTTCTTAATACTCCAGTGAAGTAAAGTATATTGTTCTGTTTGACAAATGAAAAAAATCAAGGCCCAGGAAGGGAACCTAAGGCACACCCAACTCACTGTGTTCAGCCACTCTGGGAAGCCACAGAATCCTTGTATGTCAGCAACAGATTCAGAAGTGACACATTTATGAGTCGCTTTACTTTAGCTTGGGCTATTTTAACAATTGATTATTCAAGCCTATTGAAGCTTAAAGTATCACACTGTAATGGACATGAGACAATTCAGTAGCAAAAGCAAAGGCAATGATCTCAGGAAAGTGGTAAAATCTATATTTTTGGAATAACTTCAAGGGACATTTCTCGTATATTTTAAATCTTATTAATTTTATATGTACTTGGTTAAATATTTAGGGGAGAAAAAGCCCTTATCAGGATCAAGCTGCTTTACTGGCACACGCAACCTTAATGTAGAGTTAAAAAGGTAACTTGCCAACCTCTGGGGAGGAGATCTGGCTGACTCTGCGCTAGCCTTTTGACCTACCCTAGAAGCTATTTCTTCCAAATACAATCTTCACTGCAATTTGTTGTCTTGCCATTTGACTTTTATGTTATTTTGCATTGAAGAATCACAGAATCAAAGACTAAGGCTGGAAGTGACTTTTAAACTTCAGGATGGACGATTCCATAAATAATGTCCAAAGTTCCTATTTTTAGAACCTGAATTAAATATTTTTCTTCTATGTGGGTATCAAACCGGTCATTTGACATTTGTCCCAAATAGATATTATATCTACATAGATAGATATCCAAAATATATATTTTATAATCAATAACTAAAATCTTAAGATAACTCCAAAAGGACTGGCCATCACAATTATTATCTCTATCATTAATATCATTTGCTATCTGGAGGATAGTTTTCTGACAGAGATACATATTCCCCATCACAATTAGTGGGAAAACATCTCCTGATATATGGCGGGTCTCCTTACACAAACAGCTCAGGCTGAGGTCCCTGGGTACTTTTACCACCACAGTTTCTGTGTTTTGGGATAAAATGGAGTTTCCCCCAAGCTCACTCTGCTGCTTCTTCCAGGAAACTGGACTATCAACATTGATGGGCCTAGCAGAGCAAAGGGTCAGTGCAGGCCCCATGCTGTGCTCTCCCTCACATAATAAAATCTTCACATTACAATGCAGATTTATTCAGAAGCATTAAGGCAGAATTAACCACGTTAGCAGGGAATAAATACATTCAGGAAGAGAAAGGCTGGCCATATGGGCCAGTGGCTGCTTGCCACCCAGAAGAGCAGCATTGTTCCATACGGGCTCTGCAGTCTGAGTCCAAGAACTAATCACAACCACCTGCCTGCTATGGCCCCTCCACACCCCGAAAATAAAGAATCATGCAGTAGAGCCAGCGACCAATCAGCAGCTCTGACCTGGGGAAAAGCTGCCCCAAGAATCAAAAGAGGGACAGGGGCCAGTGCTGAAGCTGGATCTCATTCACTCTGCCTTCTGGGAAAAAAGGTGCCCCAAATCTACTGGATCCTGCACCCTGCTGCAACATGCATTCTCTGAGCAGCAACTTATCTTTTTTTTTGGAGGGGAAGGGGAATTTTAAACATTATGGATAAACATTTTTTTCCCCTAAAATGTGTTAAAGGGCAGCTAGATGCACAGTGGATAGTCCTGGACTCCGGAAGACCCAAGTTCCAATCCAGCCTCAGACACTTGACAATTACTAATAATGGGACCCTGGGCAAAAAACCTAAGGGAGATGTCATTGGAAAATAAATAAAATGCATTTCTGCACTTCCCTGAAGTCTGATGGCTCATAGAATTTGAATAGAAAGAAAGCTTAAGAAATTATCTTTTCTAAACCTCTCAGTTAACAAATGAAGAGACTGAGATAAAAATGCCCAACTACTTGCCCCCAAAAAGTCTTGCCCAACATCAATTTTCTCTGTCTGTCTCTGTCTCTGTATGTGTCTGTGAATGTCTCTCTGTGTTTCTCTCTGTTTCTGTCTCTCTCTCTCTCTCTCTCTCTCCCTCTCTCCCTCTCCCCCTTTCTGTCTCAGTCGTGGGCGTATGTATCTCTCTCATGATGAAAACCATATAACATTGTTGTTTTTTTTCTAAATGACCCAAGGTCTTCATGATCATTATTTATTGCCCTATGCTACGACAGGAATCTCTGTTTGGCTATTCTCACTGGTCCTGGCTGGTCCTAGTCTTTTATTCATCCTAAATTTTATTTTTTTAAATCAATAGTTTCTGTGTGTCATAAATGGGGTCAGCATTCCCTAGCTCTATCACACTTTTATCTCAACCCTGCATTGCTAAAATTGTGATTAAGAGAAGAATAAATAGGTTTTCATGAGGTTCTCCTAAGAGCATGGTAGCTCCGAGATTTTTCTGGACTGTCCCCAAATTCTTGACTGCCTTTGAAAGAACTGAAATTACTCTTTGAACTCTAGACAAAAGGTATGATTTTCCTTCTCTAAGTTTGTTGCAAACCATAAGCTCCACATTCAAAGTCAGAACCATGTAGCTAAAAGACCAGCAACCACCACTGTTTTAATTTAAGATCTGGTGTGTTGCTCCTTAATGCATACTGGTGAAAAGTAAGGAAAGGTTCAGGTAAAGTAATCCATTGAATTTATCAGCTGATTTTAGTTTCAATTCAACACTGAATTTCTCATAGAGAAAAGAGATTGTTAATCAGTTGAAACTTCTTGATTACTCAATATTTACAGGGAATTATACTATGAGTCTTAGAGTGTATCAATAATCATTCCCAACTAATGGATGTTTTCCTTAATCTAAGATCTACAACTTGTCAGGTAGGATTAATATATGGATATGAATAAAAAAAATTGTTCAGTATAAGATGGGGATGGGTAGTAATCTGACCAATGGGACACCTGAATATAAATAGAGCAACAGCCCTGAAGTCAAGAGGACCTGAGTTCAAATGTGGCTACAGACACTTAACACTTCCTGACTGTGTGACTCTGGGCAAGACATACCCTAATTGCCTCAGCAAAAAGAAGAAAAAGAAAAAAAACGAAAAAAAGAATTCCATTAGAAATCATGAAAGAAATAAAAATCTGACAATTGAAGAGTGAATCATCCTTAACCAGTGGGGATTTGAGACAATGGACATGTTTCTATAAGTCATATTTCTGTACCTACTTAAATCTTCCAAAATACAAAAACCACATTTCAACCAAGCAAATTCTGTCTGTCTTGCTTTGAGGATTAAGTAAATTTTACTGTACATTTTTACAAAAACAATTCAATCCAGTCATTTTTCAGGTTACCTTGATTAATCCACAAAAAGTTATAATTAACCAGAAGAATCCATTCTTCAACTATGCCCCCCCCAAAAAAAAAGTTTACTAGAAATTTTATACAAGGTTAGTTTAAAAAATGACATAATGGAATTAAAATGTGAAGAACTCCTTATTTAAAATTGCAAACTATTAAGGATTTTTAATTATATCCCTCTCTGAAGGCTAGAGTTTGGGGTTTATGAACAGAAAAATCTGCGTTCAGAACCTGCCATTGATCCTTACTAGTCTCAAGTTTTAAGCAGCTAGAAAAAGCTGTTAAAAAAATAAGAAAAGGCTGTAAACTATAAAAAATATAAGCTACAAAAATCTGCAAGTTGTGATGATGAAGTAAAGTCCCATATTATTTCACACTTCAGCTGGTTCTTATATCTGCCCCCACCCCCACCCCAAGCTTTCTTTTGGACCTACTCTGGGAATGTAGTCCAGGCTCTTTACAGAGAGAAACTAGCCAGGAAAGCCATTGCAAAAGTTGTTAATCACTGGTGTTTCTGCCCATCTTTCTGTTCTTTAATCCATTGGGTATACTATCATCAGATTAATTTTCCTACAGCAAATTTCTGATCATGCCTCTAACCTGCACAAGCAAATGTTTATGATTCCCCATCGTCCAAACTACTTATCTCAGCATCTGGCACTCAAGAACCTCCCGATAACTTTGTATTCCTTTGCTGTGAGTTTGGTTGGAGCAGAGAATAAATTAGATCAAACTGGAAAGGGAGACTAGGAAAGGCAGTAAACAAAAAGGCACTAACTTTTCCCAAAAACTTTTCATACTTTATTCAAAATGGGGAGAAGGATTGAAGCTTTGGGGCCAACAGAATAAAGTTTAAAACATAATTTCATTGATTCCAATATGCTTCCCTATCCATCCATGTACACATGAATTTTTCTTGGAGGAATAAAATATGTGTGGTCTCAAGGGCCCAGATGGAGATTCTGGGAGTAAGTGTGACAGATCCCAGCCTCAGCAAGGACTGGCATGTCACCAATAAAGCCCAGCAGGACCAAGAGTGACTTCTGCCCACTTTGGCAAAGACTGGACTTGTAAAATCCTGAAGTTTGTCTTCATCCTGAGGTCCCTTAACTCCAGTTTATCAAATGATATCCCAGAAAACCATGTTTGCTTCAGTGACCTTGTTTCCCCTTGTCCTGAATGATATTCCTTTAATTTTTTTGCTCCCAGGAAAAGATACAACCAGTGGCTGATCCCATCCATCCCAAAGATGTCCTTCAGCCCAAGGTAAAAAGGAGCAGGAGAGAGCTGCAAGAAGGTGGAGTAAATGTGTGCCAGCTTATGTTTCTCATTACAAAAAAACAAATAACATCAATTAGAAAGGGTCTGCATAATGCTGGAAGGAGGCAGCCTAACTTTCTAACTTTGAGAATGTCCTCCAGGCTTCAGGTAACTGATGACATACACATGGCAAACCGACAATCCTTAAAAGGAGCTCTGTGAGCCTGGAGAGCCTTTTCAGGAAGGTGTTGGAGCCTCGTGCAGTTCAGTTTATTTCAGGGATCATTAGCCCTTTTCAAGACTGTTTTTTAATATTTTAAACATCCTGTCAAATTTGTCCGGTTGCATAAAGGAATGAAAAGCAGATGAGAGAAAGCCCAGCAGTATCAGTACTTTTATGAGACTTTGGAGCTTCTAAATATGTTCAACATTGTATGTTTAGTATGAGAATAGTGTGTGGCTTTGTGTGATTGTGTGTGTGTGTGTGTGTGTGTGAGAGAGAGAGAGAGAGAGAGAGAGAGAGAGAGAGAGAGAAGGAGAGGAAGGAAGGAAAGAAGGAAGGAAGGAAGGAAGCAAGGAAGGAAGGAAGGAAAATAGAGAGAGAGAGAGAGAGAGAGAGAGAGAGAGAGAGAGAGAGAGAGAGAAAGAGAGAGAGAGAAAGAGAGAGAGTGAGAGAGAGAAGAAGGAAGGAAGGAAGGAAGGAAGGAAGGAAGGAAGGAAAAGAAAGAAAGAAAAAATAAAGAGAGAGAGAGAAAGGAAGGAAGGAAAAGAAAGAAAGAAAAAATAAAGAGAGAGAGAGAGAGAGAGAGAGAAAGAGAGAGAGAGTGAGAGAGAGAGAGGAAGGAAGGAAGGAAGGAAGGAAGGAAGGAAGAAAGGAAGGAAGGAAGGAAAAGAAAGAAAGAAAAAATAAAGAGAGAGAGAGAAAGGAAGGAAGGAAAAGAAAGAAAGAAAAAATAGAAAGAGAGAGAGAAGGAGAGGAAGGAAGGAAAGAAGGAAGGAAAGAAGGAAGGAAGGAAGGAAGGAAGGAAGGAAGGAAGGAAGGAAGGAAGGAAGGAAGGAAAGAAGGAAGGAAGGAAGGAAGGAAGGAAAATAGAGAGAGAGAGAAAGAGAGAGAGGAGAAGAGAGAGAGAGAGAAAGAGAGAGAGAGTGAGAGAGAGAGAGGAAGGAAGGAAGGAAGGAAGGAAGGAAGGAAGGAAGGAAGGAAGGAAGGAAGGAAGGAAAAGAAAGAAAGAAAAAATAAAGAGAAAGAGAGAAAGGAAGGAAGGAAAAGAAAGAAAGAAAAAATAGAGAGAGAGAGAGAAAGAGAGAGAGAGTGAGAGAGAGAGAGGAAGGAAGGAAGGAAGGAAGGAAGGAAGGAAGGAAGGAAGGAAGGAAGGAAGGAAGGAAGGAAGGAAGGAAAAGAAAGAAAGAAAAAATAAAGAGAGAGAGAGAAAGGAAGGAAGGAAAAGAAAGAAAGAAAAAATAAAGAGAGAGAGAGAGAGAGAGAGAGAGAAACCTCTTCCAAAACTGAGGAAGAAATTTTAAATTTACTCAAATCCACAAATATCAGAGGGGAAATCTAATTTTTAAAACCATAAACTTCTCTACCTGGACACATATCCAAGATGTTTGTATTTCTTTCATTGTGGAATAAAATCAAACTTGACCAGAGGTAATAATAGTCAACAGAATTAAATAGAATCGATACAGAATAGAATAGATTTGATATTCACTAAAGCCTCAGAAAAATGGCTCATGGGCATGTGTAAGGTTATCTAATTCACCTGGAATCCTAATCACAGAACAAGAATAGCATTAATTGTGGGGCCCACATGTCATTGATCTTTCCACATAACATTAGCATCTCTGGTCAGTTTGGTTGTCCATGTGTCCTCCTTTCTGCACGGCAAGGATCTTTCAGCATCATTTTTCTGCTTTACTATTAATAGTCCCCCTCTTCACCCCCTTCACATACAATATATGATTTTTTAAGCTGGGAAAACATTTGCTTTATTAAAATGGATACCAACCAGATCTACTATTTCCTCATTTACAGCTTCCTTTAAGCTTTTAAGTCTCAACTGAATTTCACTTTATGGGTATTGATGATGTTTACCCAGTATCAGCAGGATATGCAAGTAGTTTAGTTAGTAGTAAAGACAGAATAAATTGCTCTTTCCACAGGCCCTTGTTCTATGTTTGAGGTCCTCCTGGATTGTTTTGATCAGGCTGGAGCTAGGGCAGCTGTTATCATGTAATTATTCTGTAAAAATTACGAGCTTTTATCATAATCAAACCTGTTTCTGGCATCATGACCATCACCGCCAATCTAACAACAATTAGAATTTATATAATGTTTGAAATTTTGCAAAGCAATTTACAAATATCAATGTATTCAATCCTCACTATTACCCTGGGAGGTATGCACTATTATTCTCATTTTATAGATGAGAAAGTTTATAGAAATAGAAATAAAGTGAGTTACCAAGCTCACATAGCTAGCAAGAGTATGGTGCTGTATTTGAATTCAGTGGCTCGGCTCAGAAATGTGAGATTCTAACTCATGGGGTCAAACACAACAACAAGATAATTTCACAGAATCATAGAATTTGAAAATCTGAAGGAAGGTAGAGGCAAAATGGTGGAGTAGAGGCTGGAACTCCCTTTTTATTCTGCTAAATTTCTTTCCAAACCAATGAAAAATAATGCTTTAAATTGGATTCGGGAATGGCAGAGTAAACAAAGGTAGGGGCAAAATGACTTTTCAATTCAAAATAACTTAGATCATGAGGAAAATTCTGTGATTTCAGAATGGTGGTTGGACCTGGAATGTGGCAGCAGCAGCAGTCACAGGAGCAGCTTCAGGAGCTCTGGGTCCACAGATGGTAACGAGATCACCTTTTGAGAAGGAGAATATACTGGGGGGGAGGGGGAGCTTCACTGGTGTTGTGTTCGGGACTCTATTGCATTGCTCAATGCTCCTAAAATGATTTTAAAAACAAAATAACTGCTGCATAAGAGCAATGGACCCAGCCATAGTTTCAGGGCCAAAAGGAGTGTAGCGAGTGTGAATAAGGCTTACAGGGTTCCTTCATAGGTAAAGAGAAAGGCCAGGAGAGCAGTGATCACACCTCTGCTTAGATCATACCAACTTAGAAGAACTGAAAATTTACAGACCTCCAGAAACAGCTCTGAAAAGAGCAGGAAAAAAATCTGAAGTTTGAGTTTGTGTCTACTCTATGCCCAAAGCAGAGCATAAATAATAACAGAGTTAAAAGGCAAGAAATAAGTTAGAAAAGGAACAAAAAACAAAAGATGAACCTGACCATAAAATGTTAATAGAATCACCATGAAGATAAAGTCATAAACTCAAAAGGAGATAATGATGTCATAACAAATGATGTCAAAGAAAAATATGAATTGGCCACAAGCTCAGCAAGATTTCCTGAAAGGCAATAATAAATATTGGAGGCATGTGGGAAAACTGGGACACTAATATATGGTTGGTAGAATTGTGAACTGATCCAACATTCTGGAGAGCTATTTGGAACTATGAATAAAGGGCTATAAAACTGTGTATTCTCTTTGACCCAGCAGTTTCTCTACTGGGTCTGTAGGCCAAAGAGATAATAAACATGGGAAAAGGAGCTGCATATGCAAAAATGTTTGCAGTAATCTTTATTTTGTATTGCCAAGGAATTGGAACCTAAGTGGATGCCCTTCAGTTAGGAAATGGCTAAATAAGTTATAATACATGAATGGAATGGAATATTATTGTTTTATACAAAATGATGAGCAGGCTGATTTTAGAAAAGCCTGGAAAGACTCACATGAACTGATGCTGAATGAAAGGAGTAGAACCAAGTGAACATAGTTCATAGTAAGAACAAGATTATGGATGATCAACTGTGATGGATTGGCTCTTTGCAACAATGAGGTGATTCAAAGAAATTCCAATAGGCTTATAATAGAGAGAGCCATCCACATCCAGGAGAGAACTATGTATACTGAATATCATAAATAAATCGTAAAATCATAGTATTTTCATCTTTTCTGTTGCTGTTGTTTATTTGTTTTCTTGTATGTTCCCCCCCCACTTTTTTATCTGATTTTTTTTCACACAGTATAACATATGTGGAAATTCCACATGGTTAACCTATATTAGATTACATGCTGTCTAGAGGAGGGAGGGATACAAATTTGGAACACAAGAATTTGCAAGGGTGAATGCTAAAAAGTTTATGTGTATTTAAATAAAATAGTTATTATTATACATGTTTCTAGACATGATATTTCAAGATATTATGAAGGAAAAGTATCTAAATATACTAAAACCAGATCATTTAAAGAAATCTTGGTGACTACATCGTGCTAAATGGAGTGCTATCAATATTAAACATATGTCCACCAAATGGCATGGGATCCAAATTCTTAAAGTAAAAATTAAATTAGTTTTAGGAGGAAAAAAGACAGTAAAACCCTACTATTAGGGAACCTAAATGTTCACCTTCTCAGAACTAGACAAATCTAACTGAAATAATTTATGAGAAGACATGTTAAATGGATGAATTATAGAAAAGTTAAATATAATAGATCTCTGGAGAAAAAAAAAAAATATATATATATAATTGTACAGGGCACCTTCACAAAAAATGACCATGTATTGAAGCATAAATGCTTCATATGCAAATGCACAAAAGAAGAAATGCTAATTCATATTTTACAGACTATAATGTGATAAAATCACATTTAACGACAGGCCATGAAAATATAGATTAAAAATTCAGTAAAAATAACTATTCCAATTCTAAAGAATGAGTGGATCAAAGTACAAATTATACAAACCACCAATAATTTCATAATGAGATAGCATATCAAAATTTGTGGGTGATAATTTACTAAAATTAGCAGAGCATGAATTATCTGTCAGATTTATGGATAAAGAATTAATGACAAAATGAGATAGGGAGAATCTAAGGATGTAAAATGATTATATAAAATTTAAAAAAAGGCTTGCATAAAAAAATACAATCAAGATTAGAAGAAAAACAGAAAAATGGAGTGAAATTTTTACTTCAGATTTCTCTGAGAATGACTTCATTTCTCAAATATATAGGGAACTGACTCAGATTTACATGAATAAGAGTAATTACTCATTTGTGAATCCCCACTGCAAGTTATAGAAGATCCCTCATACTTATAACATATTTAATTTAAAAAAGATATATCATATAATTTCTAAAATTACAAATGCAGGGGAAAAAAAGGATGCTGAGGGAGGGACATATCACTGAAATCCATCTTGCCAAACCATATAAAGGAGTGGGGCTGACAGTAAATCAAAACACCCAATTTTTCCACCCAGGCTTTGTGAACTGGTGGAGAAAGAGAACCAAAGTGACTAGGCAGTGATTACTAAGATGAGAATCAGCTGGAAAGACACAGAAAGGATGTAAGTTAAGCCTGCTGAGAGGATTAGAACTGTTTCTTTCCCCCTTTACTTGTTCAAAAGAAGTTTAGTCCAAAAGCATTTCTTAGTTCCTTTCTCTCTGGTCAGGAAAGGGTAAAAGTAACTGTCTATTCTAGGCTATTAGAGCAAAGTAGTCATTTTAAAAACTTTTTGTTTCCTGGATAAACTTTTAATTTTTATGCTACTCCAATTATTAGATGATAATGTTGGCCATTAGACTATTTGAATTCATTCATTTTCATTCATCTCTGAGAGACTGAGAAATGAAGAAATTCCTTTTCCTCCCTAAGGAGACAAGAAATTTTCTCCCTCATTCTTGTCAAAGCTAGAGTAAAGGAGGGGTATTAGAAACAGCAGGCGATAGAAGATATATTGATTTGGATCATTCCTATGATTTAAACCCTAAACTCATGGACATGATTGAAGAGATCCTAAAGGGGAAAACAACTGAGGAAAAGCTCACTCAAGATCAGGACTACTGAACTGGTATGACAACTACCAAGGTCACCAAGCCTGCTGGTACTGCTGAGTCTGACCCATCATATTAGGAATTCTGCTGGCCCTACCTGCCATTGTGTTCTCTCAGTACTCAAACACATCCTCACCTATGGTGTACCTACAGCAAATCTCTTGTATTCCAAATTATCTGTACATTCTATAGTACTGCATATGGATCCTCGGTGCACATTAAGATCACTTTACATGCAAAAGCTCCTTTTTATGTAATTACATGACAGCCACAGTATGCCATTGTAAATATTTTGATGATAAAATAAATAAGATTATTCTGATATTACTCTCATTAATCAATAAAGTCATGTTGTCTTTGAAGGCTCATTGCCTTCCTTTCTGAATGTTCACAAGCTATCCCTTTAATAATTTGATTGAGGTAGCATAGTAAAGAAGAATAAGTGTTATGTTGAAGGCAATTACTGGCTTAGGGCCTGAGGTCCCTTATCTTTATAATGCAAGGTTTGGATTAGATGAGTTCTTACGGGCATCCTAGCTTTAAATTTTTGAATCTATAAAAGAATTTTGGCAACTAGCAGCAGAGCTGTGAACTGATCCAGACACTCTAAAAAGAGACTTAGAACTCTGTCTGAAAAGTCACTAAATTGTGTATACCCTTGGAGGCGATGATACCACAGTTAGGCATATATCCTAATGAGATGAAAGAGAAAAAGTGAGCCAGATGGAAAAAGAATATGTTTGGAGCAAAAAATTCTGGAAGCTAGGGGATTCCTGCCTATTAGGAAATGGCTAAATAAATGATGATATATAAATATATTATATTATTGTGCCATCAAGAAGCTCCTTCATGTGGTGCACTTCGATCAGCCTGTAAAAAGATCACGGAGAGTGGAGGGTGGCGGAGGCAGCCAAAAATGAGGCAACCAGACACAGTGTTTGAAGCATATATTAGGATATAACATAAGAAATCATGGGGAGAAAATTAACCATAATTTCCCTCCCTCCTTTGTATTTCTCAAAAGCCAGCAGAGACTTCTACTTGTCTCTGTGAGATTTTTAAAGAACATTGCCTGATCATTTATCTTCATTCTTCTTTTTTGACTCTATTGATTCTGTATCCTCTCTACCCCCAAAATATGCTAGAAAGGAGGGGATGTGAGATGCTCAAACATAGATAGAAACCATCAGTGCTGGGAGTCCTACAAGTAAAGCTAGGAAGCAGTTATATTTTTCTCCCCTCAATCCCTGCCAATTAATGGAAAAAAGCCTTAGGAGAGTAAAATGGTTTCAAAAGTGAATCTGTGTAGGAAGGGGAAATGTTGTCAGGAAGTACTGCAGAGTTCTGAAATCTAATTCTTAAATGTAATTGCAACCTCCAAGCAAAAGCCTGGGAAAAGCTCAGGCTGCAGTTTGTTAATGCCTTTTCTATTACTGTTCTCCCCCCTCCCACTTTTTTTAAGGACACACAATCATTCTGTGCAAAATGTGACAATATTTCGATCCAAAAAAGTCAAAATCATGTCAGTAAGAGCAACTACAGATCTAGAAATTGGAAAGAATTTAACTAAATAACATGAAATGAAAAGAATCCCTTGCTATAATAACTTCCTTTCCCCAGAATCTTCTGAATTGTTTAACAAAGATCCACAAATTAATAAATTTAATCAGTCCCTTTTATCAACACATATATTACCAATTTGGCCAAGCTTCTCCACCAACTCTTGTATCCAACATAACACATAATTCATCAGGCATCTGTGTGATGCTTACCATAGGCAAGGAAGAAGTTGTTGCCAGGTGTCCGGGATACAAAGAGAAAAACAATCCAGCTCCTGCCTTGAATCTAAGAGCTTGTTCTCTAAGATCCTGTCCTCTTATACTGGGTTGTGGTTATAGGGAATACAAGCTGATTTACTTATTAGGATATCCCACTAATTATAAGGGATTGTCCCTTCAAAAAAAACAAATACATAAAACCCAATTGAAGTCCAAGCTAGATTTAATATTTTTGGATCATTATATACTATCTTGAATCTGTACACCACTATGTGCCTTCTCATTGTAGGAAAGTTTTCTTCCAAGCATTTCTTGCTGCCAAAATAGGGTTTCACCTTAAACAGAATGCATAAAAATAAAATTAGACTCTCTAAGCTCTGTTACTTTTTAAGACAGCAATATAATGTATTCGCCAAGCCAATAGTGTCTCTGTCTGATTCAGAAGTAACAGCAGGATAAGATATAGAGAACTCTGCCCATAATAACTTTTGTTTTCCTTTTGCCATCAATTGAGCTGAGTCTTTACCACATTAAAACCTTCCCAGATGCATAATAGAAACAGATCATCTCAGGGTATTACTGTATCCATTATCCATAGAGTAAGTTGATCCAATTTCCCCTGAAGTTCATAACAAGACAAAACAAAACAGAACTCCTTTCCATATATCAATGTGATTTATGCCAGTAGTAAAGACCACAGCATTTCTTTCCTCCTTCTGTATGCTTAATGTAGGAAAATATGCATCATTGTCTATTTTTTTGTTTTATTTTTTCCACTAATCGAGCATATATTCCCTCTCCTTCCCACCTCCCCAACCCCTATTGATTAAACAAAAGACCATTGTGATAGATATTCTTAATCAAGAAAAACAAATTCCCTCACTGGACATGACTAATGACATATTACTCGGTATCTTGAGTTTATATTATTCTAAGAAACTCTATTCTGTTCTTCCCTGACTTGAGTGGATTAAAAAAAATCTAAAAATCCAACATGTAATATGTGGACTGTATGCAAATATTAGATTTTATTTCTCCTTTTTCCAGAAGTAAATGCTTTCACTGAAAGAGCTGATTCTAGCCCACACCTGCCAACCTTTATGGTCCTGAACATTAATTAGAAAACCAGGGAAAGGAGAGAAATGGGTAGGAGGCCACACATACAGAATTAAGAGAATCAAAGCGACAAAGCAAGAAAATGATGAGGGGAGGGAGAAAAGGAGGAGGGGGAAAAGGGAGAGAGAGCGAGCGAGCAAGACAGAGACACAGAGAAAGCAGTGTGTGTGTGTCTGTGTGTGTGTGTGTGTGTGTGTGTGTGTGTGTAGACACTGAGCCATAACTTTCATTAAAGAGGAAAGAAAGTTCCCTCTCTAAAAAACAAAAACAAAAAACAAAAACAAAACTTAATTCAGCTTAATTCATGCTCCTCTCTAAGTATCCTTTGTTACCTTGAAGACAAAGAAAGGTTGAAAGGGAAACCTAAGGATGTGATATCAGATAAGAGGAACAGCAGAGACATGAGGAGAAACATTGTAGCTCCAATGCCAGAAGATTGATGCTCTCTGCGAGCTCCTAAATGCTCCTCTCAACTTTTATTTGTCAAAGGGTTAAAGAGAAGTTTGCTTTAGCAGAATCCTGAGCTTTAAGTCAGAAAAACAGGGCTTCAAATCCTTCCTCTGGACACTATTTGTATGACCCTCATCAAATTGCTCAAGTTCTACATGTCTCTGGAAAATCCTAGATCTCTTTATTGAATCTCAGTATTGTGATCTGCTTTGGTGGAGGAAGTTCTTTACATGGAGTCATCTACATTAAAAACAAAGGACACAATTAAATATATATATATGCTAAAGACAAATGAGTCAGAGTTAATCCAAAACTTACTTCCTTTAGATCTTGTTTTCTTTTAAGATTAAAGTTCCCTACTATTATATCACTACTATCTGTTTCTACCTGTAATTCATTTAAGTTTTCTTTGAAAAACTGTAGATGCTATAGTACTTGGTTCATTTTTCAGTACTGATATTGCTTCACTGTCTATGGTACCTTTTATCCAAATGTAGTTACCCTGTTTATCATTTTTAAACTAAATCTATTTTAGCCATAAATTGGTCTGAGTTCATAATTGCTACTCCTGTCTTTTTTGCATCAGCCGAAACATATTAAATTCTACTGCAAACCTCCATTTAAATTCTGCATGTATATACTTCCTTTTTGAAAGGTTCCATTTATATGGTCCACCAGGCCACAATTATCTAATAAATAGCCACTGCTCAATTTCATGAGAATTAGATCTGATTAGTTCTTTTTACCTTGGAAAGTGAATTAGTTGACTGCAATCTTTTTCAAAGATATTTGCATGTTAAAAGAGTTAAGTCAAATGAAAAAATCTCCATTTGGCTAAAACAGAGGCTGATGAGGAGCAATCATATAAAATAAAGTCAGACAATAGGCTGGTGGCAGGGGAGATCCTTAAATGCTGGATTAAGGAGCTTCCATTTCATCTTGCTAAGAAGTCATTCAAGATTTTTCAACAGGTAAATAATAGGATCACATCTGCACAATAATTAATGGAATTTAGACACTTTGCACTAATATCCAGTTTACTTGATGCTCTTCCATCAGTAAAAATCATACCTTAGATGCTGTATTGAGCTTCCTCTGCTGTTCTTTATACCCAAGAACAGAAATGTTTTTTAGGACAGAGATTTGCAATGAGAGATGAATTCATATTTGGAGAAATTTCTCTATACTTGGCTCAAGATAAAATATATTAAACTTTGCAGGTAAATAAAACACACCAACTCTTAAAATCTTTCTGTATTTTTTTCACACTGCACTATTATGAGTTTTCTAGGGCTCATACAGAGAGTATATCAATAATTGCAAGGTTTATATTTCAAAGTCAACTAAGATCATCCATTGTTGTTATTCAATCATAACGATCTTGTGATCTCATTTGGAGTTTTCTTGGCAAACATACTGGACTGGTTTGCCATTTTTCTCCCCAGCTCATTGTTAAATAGGGTCAAATGACTTGCCTAGAGTCACACAAATAAGAAGTGTTTGGCCAATTTTGAACCCAAAGATGAGTCTTCCTAATTCTCGACCTGACAATTTAGCTATTGGGTCATATGGCTAAAGTTGCTCCATTCTAATTCTAATAACTTTTTAACCTCTAAATGAATCAAGCATTCAAGATATGAGATGTAAACTAAGAATGTTTAACTTAATTTTACATAAGGAATTGAAAGAGAATATTTTTTTTCCTGGAGTCTTCTTAATTTAAAATCTTCTTTCTTACCCCAAACTTCTAATTTAGGGCCTCTTTGTGGTAGGGAGATGACCACCAATTTTTGATGACAATCAATCAATCAATCAATAAGCATTTTTAAGTACTATCTATGTAGTAGCAGTCCAATAAGTGCTGGGAGTATAAAGGCATAAATGAAACAATCTCCACCCTCAAAAAGTTATATTCTATGTGGAGAGGGGGAACATTAAATACAAAAGTAATGGAACATGAGCAAAATAAATACAAGGGAATTTTATTTTATTTTATTTATGTGTTCATTTGTTTCTTCATTTATTTATTTAGCCTAAAGGCAAGGAAATTGGCATTAAAGAACTTGCTTGGGATTATACAGTAAATTTTAAGTCTCTGGGATCAGATTCCACAGGTCAGGTCTTCCTGACTCCATGACCACTGCTCTATCCACTGTAACTTCTAGCAGTACCTGTGACACAATTTTAGGAAGGAGGGTGTTAGGAGCTCTGGGATTCAGCAAAGGCTTCCAGTACCTGAGATGAATCTTGAAGGACATTTAACAAAGTTAGATTAAGGGCACTTTCTATGGATCTCTGCATATAGTATGATGCCTTTTTATGCATCATGTTGGCTGGTTATTACCACAGTCCACTTAACTAAAGGGACCACAACACTGATTGGCAAAGGGTGAAAAAGTCTTCCATCTCTCATTGGGCCATAAAGAGATAATTGAAATTTCTCTACCCACACTTTGGAAGGGAAGTAGAAAAGGGGGTGGACCCTGGAACTTTTCAAAAGATCTTAAAATTATCAATGGAATAGCTCTTCCTGGCTCATTAGCTAATCATATAGCACTCCATCAGTGGAACAATCTAGCTGTTTAATGAAGAAATAATTTCTACTTATCAAAACCTTCTCATTCCTACCATCACTATCATTTTACATTGCATGAACATTAAGTATTAACCAAACTTATGCCCAGGAGATAATTCAAAACCCACTAAAAATGGAATGAACCTGTCAGAGACAAAATGTCAGAAAGAAAAATGCCATAAGATGGGGAAAATACATTGAAATTTCTTGAAATCTAATACACTGGATTTTTATTTACATCATCTAATCATATTTTCTCCCTTTAGATGGAAAGCCAAATCCCCAAGTACCTTTCTTCAATGTCACTTTGGATCTACTCTCAAATAAGGCAAATTTTACACAGGTCATATTCATATGCGGCTGAACACCATAAATGTTAAACAGTGTTTGGTTTCAATCTCATGCCCCATAAAAGTGATTTAGAGAGCTGAAAACATGTCAGTGAAACGTTGGGCCATGAACTCAGACAGACCTGATTCAATTTCCAAAACCAACCAAGTATAGTCGATGGCAGAGGCAAACAAATACACTTCCAGGCATAAGCAAAATCTGTCACCTTTCAGAAATACTTCACTGGGTTTGCACAACTCAAAGGGTTTGGAGCATCAGAAGCCAATTTTCATACTCCTGAAGTCTATTTATTGGAAGGCTACTCGTTCCGGACACCAAGATAGATTTCTTGTCCCACTATCTAATGGCTAAAAGATAGTACTGCAAGACAGGTTGGGTTGATTTTCAGAAATGTCTCCACTTGTTGGCATGGGTTTATAATTATTTCCCACTAGAACATCCTCCTCACACTTCTCAGCTTCACAAAATCTTCATCACATTTCAACTGCCAGCAGGACCTGGCTTTATGGGTTTTTTCCCCTTCCCTTGGCTATATTTCATCATTCCTTTTGCTATTAACAAATCTTTATGATTTATAGAGCCCATTCTGCATATGGCTGATTCTCAGAATCCTGGGGAGCAATGCTATTTTCAGAGTGCAAGACTTGAGTAGCATCTGTAATCATCTGCTAGGACTTAAACACTTGGAGAGATTTGAATCTGATTGGCTTGAGAGAATTAGTATTCCTTCTCAGTATTCCTCCTCAAGTATTAATTCGTAGGGATGGGATGGAGGAGGGGGACCTCAAGACTCATTCCAAATTCAATTACACTCTAGTGATACATTCATTCATCTTTATCTAGTATCATAGAATAATATAGTTTTAATTTGGAAGAATCTATCAACTCATATCATTTGACTCTTGGATCTTAAAAATTTAGAGCTAGAAGTGAACTTAAACAAAAATGAAAAAACCTTTCATTCTACTCATGTGGAAACTGAAGCCCAGAGAGTTAGATGATTTGTTTCTTGTCGTTGGTAAATAGCAGAGGCAGCACTGAGTTCTCCGAAGGCACCTTGAAAACTCTCCATTGCTACCTGAACTCAAAAATATTTTGGACTAGTCAAATGGCTTCCATAAAGTCTCTGCTCTGATACCAGGAATTAAGGGCTTTCCTCAGACCTTTACTGTCATTTCTTAAATATATCCATGCTCAACACTAATGGCTGCCTGGTTTGCTAGATCAGAATAGATGAGAAACAGAAAAAATAGGAAAAGGGTAGAGAAGGAAGAGGAGGAACATAGTACTTACTACATACCAGGCACTGGGATAAATGTGCAAATGTGCTTTACAAATATCATCTCAGTTGGTCCAGAAAATATGAAAAGTTATGAGAAGGACTGTTGAAGGGGCATTTACCATACAATTAATTAACCTGAGATCAAAGAAGGAGAGAAATAATAATAGAATCTATTTATAGACCACCTACTATGTTCATTTCCTCTCATTAGGCCAGTGATATTCTTTTTATTTCACATTTTATACAAAAGGAATTTGTGGTCCTTGAGGGATGAGTCACTTTTCAATTGCCAAAGGATGACTTTTCTGATTCTTAAATCTTGGGCTCTTTCTACTATTTCGTTTTCGGTAATCAGCATGGTGTGATGCAAAGAATGTTGTTCATGGAATTGGAAAAAAAAACCTGAATTAAAATTTAGCTGCTGATCTTTACTAGCCCTGTGCCCATGGACTCATGTCACACACAGGGTTGTTCTTTATCAAAGGAGATAATACTTGTCAAGTATTTTGGAAACATCAAAGCCTATATTTCCTATATTGCCATATGATGACACTTTGTACCAATGAGCAAATTAGGTCATGTAAAGTGTTTTGCCAACCTAAAAGCCCTATATAAAATGAGTTATAATCAAAATAAGAAAAACCCTAAGTTATAAATTATAATATGATTATATTTCTGGTTTAAGAAAACTGTGAATCGTTATACAAATTGTTATAAAATTATTTATGTTATACAAATTGTTATACAAATTTTAACAGATACTCAATCCCCTGTAATGGTGAAGAAATATGGCACCATCTTGTGCTAAAATTTAAATTTTAATAATCAATGATCCATAATCATGAAAATAATGTAAATTATTGCTAATTATTTCTTATAAAATCTTTGATTTATGGTAAAATTGGAGCCTGGAAACTTGTTAAGGAAGAGAGCTTCTTAGAAAGGCTAAAGAAATTGGCTACCAATCTCCAACTACCTATTTTAGTGCTGATGAACTTATTCACACTCTTGATTTTCCTAATGGCTGAATTTGAATAATAATCACCCCTTAATTATAAAGGTACAAAATTCATTCAATTAGAAAGTAAAAGTATAAATCAGATGTTCTAGACACCAAATGGAAAGACAAAATGCCTCTTTAACAGTAGATTTTAGATTCCATCTTTCAACTCTTGCTTTTTAAAAATTAAAACACACATGAAAAACAAAATGAAAGAAAATAATTCTTGGGGTAGGCTGGGGGAAAATATGCAACTCAGAACATAATTTATCTTCTTAATCTCAGACCAATGGTAATATACAAAGCATATTGAACTCACAAATGATGATACCTAATGAACTATGCTACTGTGTTATTACAACTAAATAGCTAATTTTCAACTGGAGCATAATAATGACTTCCAGAAGAAGTATAAAGTAATAATGGATTTTTATCAAGTCTATCATTTCTACTTCATTACATTTTAGTCAATGATAGTGTCACCTTAGCAATATTCATTCTTGTCATCTGCCCTACCATAGTACCTTCTAGACATTCATGGATCATGCCCCAAAGCAGAGATGTCAATCTCAAATAGAAATAGACTCCTATGACCATAATGATTTAAATAACCTCAAATTAAAATTATTGGTGCTGTAATGTATTTTTGTTTATTTAGGTAAACATTTGTCAATCACATCTTATTCTAATTTAAGCTTACTAAAGTTTTGCTTCCCTATAGAGATAGATCATATCTATCTCTAGATTTGGTCAGATAACTGACCAAAAAAGCTTAATCCATTCATCTTTGGAAATTACAACTTGGGGCCAAACTGTACTGTGATCAATGAAATACAAAATCAAATCAACTGTTATATCTACCAGGTCACAGACTGTTTTGAATCTTATCTATTCACCCATTCTGAACATCCTCTTGCAAACTCTCTATCCAATCCACCCCTACTCAGATCTTCCCACCTTTCACAAATACACAGGTAACCACATTTTCTACCTCTTGTTCTGGGAACCACAATCAGATCAACACTATCATTATTTCTGGAAAAGTCTAGGAGACTAGCTACAATGGTGGAACAGAAGTACAAAGAACAGCTTAGTTTCCCACTTCAGCTTAACTATTCCAATAACAACTAGAAAAAGCAGCAAATCAAGTCCTGTTAGATAAGTAAAGTAAAAAAAGATGGGGGAAATGATCTCACTTGGTGGAAATGATCTCACTTGGTTTACATTAAGACTATTCAAACAAGAAGGAAAATGTATGGAAGTAGATACTACTCAATGGTAACTTTCATCTTGATTAGTCAAAGCAGAAAAGAATGAACATACAATTGCTGTAAAAATGTATTTCAGTGAATAGAGAAACAAGAGAGATAGTGCATATTCAAAACAGGATGGATTGTAAGAATACCAATTTAGGTTAAAACCAGGGGGAGGGGAGGGAACTCAAAGGGAGAGATCTAGTCAGAACCTGTGATTAGACTCTAAGGAAGGAAAAGAGAAGAGCAAGAAAGGGAAAAAAAAATTATACTGGTGTTAAGCACACCCTTTGCTCATTACCTTCTTGGAGGAAGAATTGGGAACAAGGAAAAGAAAAAAGAATATTAAAAAGGAATATAGGGAAATACACAAGTAATTATATCTCTGAATGTTAATAAGTGAATTACCTATAAAATGAAAGAGGGCAATAGAATAAATAAGAAAGAAGAGTATAAATATAAGTTGTCTATAAGAAATACAATTGAGACATACAATTCACAGAGTTAAAATAAAGGGGTAGAATAAGTCATGTTATGATTCAGATGAAGTGAAAAAAAAAGACAGGAGTAGCAATCATGGTTTCAGACAAAAAGTCAACAATAAAATGTAGACTTAAAAGATATTAATAGGGAAACTACATTATGTTAAATGGAACATATACAATATATTTCAATGCTAAACATATATGCACCAAATAGCATAGCATCCAAATACTTAAGGGAAAAGTTAAATGAGTTACATGAGAAAATGGGTAATTAAGGTATTAAAATAGGAAACTCATTAAATCTCCCTTTCAGTCATAGAATGATCTAATAAAAATATACAATAAAGCTTTGAAAGATAAAAGCAGAATATTAGAAAAGCTAGATACACTAAAATTCTGGCAATTATTGACTAGGACTAGAAAGAATTAAGCATATTTCTTAGCTATACATGGCACCTTTGCAAATATTAACCATGTATAACAGCAATAAAATCCTCTCAGAAACAAAGGTAAGCAGAGATGTTAAAATATTTTATAAATTATAATGCAAAAACATATTTTGTAAATTGAAAAATAGTTATAATTTATTCAATACTAAGTAACTGAACCATAAACAAGGGACGAGTCAAAAATACAAGAGACAATTTGATTAAAGGATAATATCAATGAGACAATATATCAGAATTTTGAGAATACAGTCAAAATGTTCTTTGGGGAAAATGTATATATAAACAACTTCCTTAAGAAAAGAAAGAACAGACCCACAAATTGGGCACACAACTGGCATTTTAAAAAATAATTTTAAAATGCAAAGTTTCCAATTAAATGCCAAAATCAAAATCTTAAAAATAAAAGAGATAATCGAAATTGAAAGTAAAAAAACACAAACAATAGAAAACAAAGACTAGAAGTAATTTTTCTTTTAATAAAGCAGCAGCTAAATTTTTTAAAAGAAGATTTTTAAAAGAAGATAATTATATTACCAATATAAAAATATGAAAAGGGAAACTGAAAATAATATATGCCCTCAAATTATCAAAACAAATCAAATGTATTCATATATACAAAAATACAAAATGACTAATTAATAAAACAAAAAAGTACATATAAAATCTTAAAGAAATTGAATAAATAATAAATGAACACCCAATGGAGGGAAGTCCCCAAATTAGTGATCATAAACTTTTATAAGAAAATTTTATCAAACTTTCAAAGAATAATTATTTTAATTTTATATTACTTATTGAATGGGGAAGGAAAGGAGGGCGTACTATCAAATTTATTTTATTAAATAAATATAATTTTGATAACCTAAGTCAGAGATAGCCAAAACAAAGAAAATTGTGAGCCGATATCCCTAATTTTAAGTAAATATTAGCAAGGAGACTTAAGCAATACATTACATAGATTGTAAACTATCAATTTATGTCAAGAGAAAATTTGTTCAATATTAGGGAAATTATCAATATAATAAATTATTAATAAGAACAGATATAGGTATATTAATAAGGAACTTTTTTGATAAGATCTAAAACTAATTCCTGCTTTTTTATATATCACTACAAAACAAAGGTATAAAGTAATCTTTCCTCAAATAAGTAGTATTTATGAAATCAAGAATTAGCATATATACAATAGGAATAAAATAGAAGCTTTTCTAAATAACAGAAAGTACAAGACAAAGAAATCTATTATAACACACTCATATGATATAGTGTTAAAATGCTAACTATTGTGAGAAGAAGAAAGCAATTGAAGCAAAGAACATACTCAAAAAAATGAAATTATCACTTTTTGCAGATGATATGATAGTTATTAGAAAATTTATGAAGAGCCAACTGAAAAATCAATTGATTTAAGAACTTCAGTTAAGTTGCAGCATAGGAAATAAACCCACACGAATCATTATCATTTCTGCTTATTATCAAATTTTCTCAGAGGAGAAAAAAGAATGAGAGGAAGGAGAGGAAAGAGAAGAGGGAAGAAGTAGCATACTTTTCTCTAAAGCTTTCAAAGAGTTTTGCAAATATTATTTTATTCACATTTTGCAGAAGAGAAAACTGAGGTAGGCAGAGGGTCACACAGCTACAGAGGGTTGACTTTGAATTCAGACATTCTAAGCAAACACTGGTAAAAAAGACATTCAAGTTTTCCTTACTCATGTAAAATATTCTGAGTCTTGAAGATTTTGATTATATCCAATGCTCTAAACAACTAATACTTATAGAAATATAAATAAGACACCTCAGGTTCCACTTCACACCCATCAGACTGGCAAAGGAGATTAAAAAAGAAAAGAAAATGACAAATATTGAAGGGCCACTGGGAAAAGAGGTTAATTAATGCATTGTTAGTGGAATTGTGAAATGTCTAACCATACAGAGAAGGAAATTGAAACTATATCCCTAGAGTTATTAAACTGTGCACACCCTTTGCCCTACTAAGATTGTGATTAAAGGCAACCTAAAAAAAAGGGAAAAAATATACCTAAAAAATCTTCATAGCTGTAATTTTTCCAGGAGCACACAACTGAGAACTATAAAGAGACTCACTAATTAATCGGTGAATAGCTAAATAAATTAAAGTTCACTAATAAAGTAAAATACTTTTGTACGGTAAGAAAAGAGTTTCAGAGAAAACAGGAAAATTTTGCATAAAATGATGCAAAGTGAAATGAGTGGAACCAGAGAAATAAGGATAAACAACTTGAAAACTCTGATGGACTTAAAAATTATGGTTCCAGAGGATTCATGCACTCATGTGACAGGGACAAGTGTGGAATCAGTGTGCAGACTGAGCCAATTTAAGTTTTTTAGATGATCTCTTGGGAAATTAGTTTGTGATAAAGATTTATTACAAGGATTTTCTTTTTCTTGTTTCATGTTTAAAGGATGGTGGTGAGAGCAAAAAAATATAAATCCTCATTCATTAAAAAATAATAACAATAGTTTAATTATAAAGGAGGGGTCTATTCATTCTATGGTTTCACTCAAATGAAAACTGTCAATTGTCTACAATTTCACTGTATATTATTTATCCAAATGCTGACTTTCTTAATGTGGAGTTTCTGATAGATATTTTTTGGGGGAAGGGTGATTCAGAAACTTAGAGAAATTTATTTGTTTTATTATTCCTTGAAATTTAATATTTTTGAAAATTATTTTTCAATCATTAATTTAAAAATATACTATTCTAATATTATTTCCATAGGCTTCAAAAGGCATCCATAAAACGAAAAGGGCAAAGAATGTCTGTTCTATTTTATTATAAATTCCTTGAATTCAAGGTCTTTCTAGATTTTTTTTAAGCTACATCCTTAACATAGTGCTTGAAGTATCATAAACAATTTTAAAAAATTCTTTTAAACCCATTAATGAATGAAATATACTAACTAGCAACCATTACACTACATTAGATATAGTAAGAGCTTAAGAAATTCTAAATGAAGATTTATACTTATATAACCTGCCCAGGAAATTGCTCATCTTACAACTCAAACTCAAAGAATATTCAGATATCATGGAGTTACAGGATGTGAATTAGAAGAGACCTTAAAGATCATCTGGTTCAAATCTTGTCATTTTCAGTGGAAGGAAACTGACTTACCCAAGGTAACACGGAGAAACGTCACAGCTAGGACTTAATACGCAAAATAAAGTTCTCTTTATATATTATATATTATATATATATATTATATGATAAATATCATATCATATAATCATATAAATATCATATCATATAAATAATAGTTTTGCATGAATGTGAATTAAGGCAACTAGGAAGCACAGTAGATGAATCATTGAATCTGGGGGGGAAAAGACATGTTCAGATCCTGCCTCAGTCACTTACACAGCTTTGTGACCCAATGTCTTGTAATATCTTTCTGCCTCATTTGTAAAATGGAAATAATAATAGCATTCCCATTATTTTTACAAGAATAAGATATTAGTAAAGTGTATCACATGGTATCTGGTATATAGTGGGTGCTTAATAAAACCTATATTCCTTCTCTCCCTCTGTTCCTTCTTCCTTACTTCCTTTCTCTCTCCCTTACTTTCTTTTTTCTTCTTTTTTACTTTCTTTTCTCCTTGCCTTCCTCTGTTTGTTCTTTCTCTTTTCTTCCTCCTTTCCTCTCTCCCTTTCTTTCTTCTTTTCTCCCTTCCTCCCTTCTTCCTTCCCTCCCTTTCTTTCTTCATAGCTCTCTTTTTCCTCCTTCCATTTCTTTTTTCCTACCTTCCTCTCTCATTTCCTTTCTTTCTCTTTTTCTTCCTCTTTCCCTCCTTCCCTTCATCCTTTCTATTTCCTTTCTTTCTTCCTTCCTTCTCTACCCTTCTTCCTTCCTTCCTTCATTTCTTCTTTCTTTCTTTCTTTCCTTTCTTCCTTCCCTTCTTCTTTCTTTCCTTCCCCTTCCTTGCTCTCCTCTTCCTACAATTAGCTGTTACTTCAGCTTCAGTCTTCTCAGGAAATAAGGAATAAAAATTCAAGCAGTGACTTAGGTTTTGACTGCAGACTAAGAAGAGCTTCTCAGAAAATGTAAAATGAGATGATAGTTATTGGCTGCTCTGTACTCCAGTATTTGCATTCAACATTGGTTTCAATCTTTTGTATCACCAAATAAATTATTTCATACTTCTGGCATTCCTGTTTTTCTCAAACTTTGCACTGGAGGGGCTGGAGGAATGCATTTCTTCCTCCTGCTTAAATTCTGGAGTCGGGGGAATTCTATATATTTTAATTACCAGTTAAGTTTTTATCCTCTAGAAAGCCAAGGTAGAGCTTGATCCTTCCAACCAGGGTAAGAAGTCCAGCCTTTGGATGCTGATTTCCTGAAAACATCCTGAAATCTCAAGTTCTTCTGAAGCTTTGGTGACCATCTCATCTTAAAGATACCAGCCTTTTTCCTTATATTCAGAGGCTCACAGTGAACTGTATTAGAGGACCAGCCTGCTTATGCTTCCTCACCATGCAAGGTTTTCCTGATACAAAAAGTCTCATTCAAATATGAGCTAAATAAAATGCAGAAATACGTCTCAGTCAACGGCTGAGCAGAAGCATTCACATCTATTTTTTGGTGAAATGATTTAGGAATGAGATTTTTTTGAATGTTGGTCGTTGTCATTCCTGGCAAGACGATGGGACAATAATGATTCTCAGGTCTGAATTAATGATCATGTTTAATCAAAAGAGAAGCCAAAGTGGTATGGAGGCAGCTATAACTAGGTGGAGTAAAGAGAAACCCCTGAGAAAAACCATTAGGGAACCTGCATGAAGAATGGCAAATGGAACCAAATGGGGAAAACAAAATGGTTGTGTATCAGCCTTGAGTAAAGAAATGTTTAGCCAGATCATATACAAACTTGACTCCTGACTATATTTTTCTGTCCCATGATTTTTCCAAAAGGAACAAATAAGTTCCTACCTTGCCTTTGAAGGACTGGGAAGATTGGAGTAGCTGAAGGCTTTACTATTCATTCTGGAGTTTAATTGGTAATCACTTCTTGCTTTGTTATTTATCTCTCTGTGTCACTGTTTATAGCCATTTCCCTCTTCAACAACTAAATAATAGTTTTTAATTAACTTAAGAAGCTCCTAATTCTCTATCTCTCTTGGAGCAACTGAACTAGATAGGTAAATTATAATTAAAGGTATACCTATGACTATGATTTGAACACAAGACCAATAGCACATAGATGATGGGAACTGGAGTCTACAATTAAATCTATGGATAAATCCCTCCATTATCGCAATGGTTCTTGAACACTTTTTTCCCTCACAACAAAATATTATCTATTCAATTAGGAATTAAAGTTTCATGAATTAAATAAAAGGCTCTTGCATGTGACTGATACCTGCAAACTCCACCAGGCAAATCTAAAGGGAATTCAGTTCCAAGAAACCTTCTTCGAGAATGACTTCAGTATAAATAATGACCTTTTCCTTCTTGTCTTTGTTAAATCTTAAAATTTTAAAGCTAAAATTTTTATAGTCTTTTTTTTACTCCATTATTCCCTAAAATTAGTGGTTATTAACTTGGGATTCAGAGACCCACATTAGAGTTCAGGGGTTTGTGAATTTGGGTGGAAAAATGTATAACTTTCTTTTCACTAACTTCCAATTAAAATTTAGCATTTCTCTCAAGTATGAGTGTAGGCAACAATCATTCTGAGAAATAAATGACATGAAATGAGCTCCATGGTTCTTTTCAAGTCTGTAGCTTCTCTAACTCATACAAAATATCCATTTGAAAGTTGTCACTAATCTCTAAATTAGATGAGTATTTCTATTAGATCAAAGTAGATAATGCAGTCTAAATCATTCTGTTAACACAGCAATGTAAGAGGTGTCAGTGAAGCATGTCAATAAAGAACTTTATCACCCAATCTGCTTACTGTCCATAAGAACTATAAGCAAAATTTGTAAGCATAAATTAAAATCAGGAACTATTTTCAAATAATTAAGTTACCTCTAACTGTCTTTGATCAAATTGTTAAAAATAAACTATTAAAAATACATATGTCCTTTTTCAAGGGCAGCTAGGTGCTGCCATAGTGCAGAGAATACTGAACCTGGAATCAAGAAGACTCCTCTTTCTGAGTTCAAATCTAGCCTCAGACACTTGCTTGAGTGTGTGACTCTGGGCAAGTCACTTCACCCTAATTTGATTCCATTTCCTCATCTGTAAAATGAGGTGGGAAAGGAAGTAGCAAACTACTCTAAGAGAACACTAAAGGGAGTCAAGAAGAGTCAGAATTATTGGGAAATGACTTAAATAGCAACACTTTCTAAAATCAAGAATGATTATATATAGGTCATGGGTTTTTACCTTTTTGTATATCATTAAATCCTTTGGTGATCTGGAGAAGCCTATGAATCCCTTCACAGAAAAACATTTTGAAATAAAATAAAATAAAATACATAGGATTACAAAGATACCCAATCATACCAAAATGGACTTGTTGAATAAACCAAAAAAAAAAAAAAATGAGTTCATGGAACACAAGTTACTAAGTCAAATCTAAGTAATCAAGAAATAAACAATTTCTGTTTGTATCATTTCAGCAGGTATTTCACAATTCTTTATTTAGTTCAGCTTTGGAATATAATTTTTCAACAAGATTTTGTAATTGGGAATTTACATTTAAGAAAAATGTGTGTGTGTGTGTGTCTATATTGGATTTATTTTTTAAAAATATCCCAACTATTGTTACATATGCAATTCGCTAAACTAAAATTTCCCCAAATTTTAAGATCTCAGTCCCCGTACACATTGGTTTCCTGGAAGCTTTCCTATATACTGCATTTAATATGAAATAAAATACACCCAAGGTTTCCATGCATAAAAATAAAGAGATTAATCAATTTAGTAACAATATACTTATGTATTAAAATTTCCTATATTCTTTGACAAGTTTCACATAACCCAAGGTGAAGAACCCGAGCCTTTAAAAAGAAAGTTACAGGTTTTCTATTTAATATCTGTTGTAAATTTGCAATAAACTTGGGAGATGATGCTGATTATAATTCATTTATATAATTTCAGCATTACTCAAATATAATTTTCATTTACACAGAGAGAGTAGAGAAGTTAAGGTAGAAAAAAGAAATAAATTGGATTATTGAGTATAAATTGTAAGTTATTACCACCTTGTTTTTCTTAATATCCTCATATGTTATAGAGACATTGGTATTGGTGGCTATAATTAGTCAATGAATATTTGTATCATTCATGGCAACTTTAATGAAGTCCTTGGATCTATTCTTCAACAGAATCTCTCTCAGTGGTGATTTCTATTATACAGAAGACTAAATTAAACCCATTTTCCTGCCCAACTTTTCAAAGTCTCTATTCCAAGAAAGAATTGTATTAAAATGCACTAGCAAAGGAAGATATTCTTCAAAACTATTTTGGAACTAGATTTAAGGAGACTGATTTTTAAAGTACTTGGAGAAAAAATATTCTCAAGAAAAATGTGTAAACATTTTGATGATGGATATTTTTTATCTAAGAAAACTTAAAGAAATAGATATTTTACCAAAATAAAAAAGACAAATAAATGCCCTTAAATGATTACCCACTAAGTTGTAAGCTCCTTTAAGACAAGGGCTGACTTAACCATTTTGTCTCTCTAGTACTCAGCCAAGTGATTGGCACATGTTTGGCATTTAATAAATGTCGATTGATTGATTGATTCTAGATTTACTTCTCATTTCTTTCTACCAAATCATTTACTGGAAGGAGTAAATTCCCATTGGTATCAAGATTATAAAATTTCAAGAGTATGATTTAATTGGACAAAGACACTATTAGAATACTAGTATTTTATCACTTGAGATATTTTTAAAATTCTGTTTTAAAACTGCTATCTAACCACAGAAGGTTCTTTAATGACAGAAAACTGGAAAGCTGTTCAATGTTAAAAATAATGCAGACTGATTTTAAAATAGAAATGTCAACAGCATTCAAAAAGATAGAAAATAGCAGGTACCACAAATAATCTCTTCACTATGATAGAGGTTTGCTTGTTTTGCCTTCTTATGAAGGCCACTGAAGATTCTTTTCTGTGTATTGTGCTTGTTCTTTGAAATACAAGTTTATAGATTTTGAATTAGAATCATGACTTCATTTTTATTGTGAAAAAAGTGGTGGTTGATCATTTTAAATTTTCTAGCTGCAGTGTAAACTTTCAAAAATAATAAAATAGAGCAAATAATTTTGCCTTCCACAAAATTTTTCATAACTTTATTGACTTTATTTTCCTTCTTTTCTTGCCTCATGACTCACATGGGAATGTTTTACATGACTTATGACATATAAATAATATCATATCTCTTGCCTTCTTAATAGAAGGAGGTGGAGTTGATCAGAAGGACAGAATTTAGAACTAAAAATATGAATGTTAAAAATAAATAATATTTTTATTTTAAAAGAAAAGAGTTTTATCGGGACCCATATTCAACATCTATTCAAAGCTATTTCAATCTTGGTTTGTCACCATATCTATGCCCAATGAAAAAAATAAACCCAGAACTTCTTGGTTTTGACTTTTTGATATAAATTATTTTATCCTATTTTCTTTGGTTAATTTTTTGGGGGGGAGCATCTGTGTAATCTAGAATTGTCAGATTACTACATTCTTCTTTGCCTGGGGGGGAGGGGAGAAATGAAAAGTGAAAAGTTCTAAATCCTGATCCAGAAAAAGCACACACAGTTTGGAGATTCATCAATTCTACTGCATTGTCTTGACTTGGGCCATGGGTTTAAATGTGTGTGATTAAAGAAGCTCCTATTACTTTGTCTTCTCTTTCTTTCATTATTACCGTTCTTCTTCATCAAGGCTGTTCTGTAACTAACTGTTCTACATCCACTGAACAAATAAGGTTTTGTATTTGTTTGTTTGTTTGTTTTTGCTTTTTTCCACCCCAATGATCATTTTAAAGCACTAATCTATATAGAGAACATTGTTAGTTTTGGGGGATAGGTAGACAGAAAAAAATACTTTTTTTTGCCTTGAAATTTTTAAAGCTAAAAAGGGTGGGAAGTGTCTATGTGTGAAGTGTTATCTTTTTACAAAAATGCTTCTGGAGTACACTTATTTACATATGGGTTTTTTGTATTTTGTTTCTTGTATTTAGTACTTTGTTTTCGTTTTTAAAGAATAAGATTGTATTTTATCGTATTGTATTGTAAAACGGAAGAGTAAAACTCATTGCCAATTCACCGCCAACACAATTCCAAGAATGCTGCCAGAACCAGGTTAAAAGGGAAACATGTAACAACAACCAAAAATATATATATACCATACCTTAGATAATGTTAATTTGTGATTTTCTAAATAAATATGTGGCCTACAGAAAAAAAAAAAGTTTCTATTTGAGTTTTATATTATTGTAACAGATAACTGTTAATGATCACAATTTGGTCCATATGGAGGTAAATAGATGCATTGGAAAAACTGTCTCTTTTAACTATGACCATTCTTTTTCTTTCAAATATTCCCACTATAAAGCTGTTCTATGAGTAATGTATACTGAATAGAGCACAGTGCTTCCCTCCTAGGCTACTTAGGGCTAGCTGAGGAGACCAGTCAGATTCCAGGACTGTTTTCCACTGTTTTTTCTTATTTGCTATCCACTAACAGATGGATCATCATACCTGTAATTCCCCAATCATGTTTCTGTTCTCCACAGTCACTCTCCTCCCTTTGGTTTCCATTTTATTTATTCTGGTCCTTTCTGACTGCTCTATGGAGATTGGCTGGCTATTTATTAATCTAACCAAACAAACCCCACCCACCCCAGCCCTCTTTCCTTCTGAGCAATCCCAGTGTGTGAAGCATCCTCTTTGCATCTCTGGCTCATCTCTGCTATTTTTGTCCCTATTCATTCTGTGTTTATTGAGGTTCCAGATGCTTGAAGTTGCTGGAAGTCTGGATGTAAGATAAATAATGTATTGCTGTACATTTTAAAAAGTAGGTACTATGAATGGAAAACCTAGGATATCAATCATTTCCTTTTCATCATCCTAATATATCATTATTGACACTAAATGGGCCACCAGAGGATGAATTCTTTGGGCCACAACAGTTCCTGAAAGAAGCTCCTAAAAGGGAGGACAATTTGTAGTCTTCAGTACTGGGGAAGTATCTATGTCAACAAGATCAAGTCTTTGAAGGCAAAAAAAAAATAGTTAACAAATCCACAGGAAAGTCCCATCAATTAAAATATGCTATAAATTTCTACACAAATAGAAATCATCATCATAAGCATGCTTTAATCTCATTTTCCCAGCCACATCTAGTCTTACATTACTTTGTTGGGAGTTATCTCATTTTCTGTTTCCCATTCTTGAACCTATTGTATGATGTTAAGAAAATCACAATTCCTCTAAGCTTATTATTTCCATCTCTACAATGGGAAGCTTTCCATTTGGTAAAGTCACTAGGGTTAGGAAATGGGAAATGAAGTTTCTCACTATTTCACATTCCTCTTTTTAATGAGTTATTACAATATGTACGTTTCTATTATAATGATAATATAGATTGACTCTTTGGCTCAGGGACTTATAACATGGTTAGGAAGTTGAAGAGCTGTAAAGGGTTATGGAGCCAGTTCTATAAAAAGCTTTTAGTATTTTAAAGATCGGTTTTATGCTGTGTCTACTAAACCATCCCAAGGGAAACCACATCGCCAACTGCTGGGCATGTAACCAAAAAAAAAAATCCAAATTTCCCAACAATATTCTATGCAGTCTCTAAGTATAAATAAAATCTTTGGGTTCTAGAGGTTATCTGTCCTACATATATTCAAAGAAGACCTGTACATAATATGAAATGCTTGTAAAAATATTATATGATACTTTACCTTAAAAATTAAATTTTTGCATGGTTAGTAGTTCTCACCTGACTAGACAATGCCTTCACAGCATAAAAGAACAAGTTATAGAAGTTTTAGGTCTGGCAGTTCTTTAGAGCCTGCTTAATACCCCAATTTTTTTTTTTGATTTAGGAAATGAAAATATATGGAAGTGAAATAATTTGTTCTAGGTAACAGAAATCAGTGCATTTTAACTGATAATTTACATTTGAATATGACCAATATATAAGTAATTTAATTAATCATGTCATCGACCAGACTTTTCCTAAATAGGTTGAGTTGGGAATGGAGTTAAGAGGTGACTAAGAAAGACTAGAATTGACTGAGAATCAATGCCTGAAGGATACCCATGTAACAAGTCACCAGATACTGTTACAAAACTGGAAAAATAGCTGAGCACACTGACTTGTTATGAACTAGAACTTGAAACAAGGTGATAACTCAATGGAATTGATGGAAGCAATGGTTGTGTGCTTGGGTTTGCACCTTTAAGAGTTTACACCTTAGAGAGTCACACATTAGAGCTCACACCTTTAAGAGAGTTTACATATTAGAGCTTTACACATTGGAGTTCACAAGTACAGGAGATACACAAAGTTAACATTGTAACTTTGTGAATTCACACCTCCCATAATCCCAGTCTCAGAGGAGGAGTCAACCTTTGAGTTTACACCTCTAAAAGAGCATAAAAAGAGCTTCAGTCAGTCAATCAGTCAGTCAGTCAGTTTGTAAGATTGCCAGGAGTCAGAATTGAGCTAGAGGCAGAAGCTGGCAGAGGCAAAATACTAGCAACGAGAGCTCTCGGAACTAAAGAAAGCTAACTGGGCCATTTTGGAAGAGACAATAAAAGACTGTACTTTAATCCCTGGCTGCATTTGAGGTGATTATTACATGGAACTGAAACTAAGGCTGCTTCCAGAAACCTCTTCAAGAAACCTGCTCCCAGAGAACCATCATATTATAGAAAAGAAGAAGAACACCATAGACTTCCATTATTTTCCCCATTATCCCATTATACCAAAGGTCTCTAAAGTTATGAGAATCTAAATTCAATGGATCTTTATTAAATGGAAAAAAAATGTATTAGAAAGAATGCTGGGTTTTTGTGTCAGTGGGCCTGGGATCAAATCTTAGTTGTTTCACTTAAAAGTTGCAATAATCTAGTTAAATGTTTTAACTTCTCTGATCCTATTTTCCTAAAATATAACAATTAGGCCATTAGATTAGATGATCCATCTTTAAACATATCAGTTATTATTAAACTACTAAAATATTAAACCATTAAAATACTAATAAACATAATAAACTATAACCAAATGAAAATTGTTCCTCACTTTAATTTCCACCCTCTTAAAAAAAAACCAAGTATATATATATATATATATATATATATATATATATATATATGGAATTAACCAAACCTATCTATCCATAACCCATTATGGGCCTAATACAGAATTACAGAATTAAATATTGTGGAAGTTTAAGAATAAGAAGCATGTTATCACTGTTTTCATAATCTACTCTTAAGAAAAAGGTTTAGGAAATTAAATGAAAAAACTAGAAAATAATTTAGGGCTATGCTGATGTAATTGATTTAGAAGTAGTTTTCTGGGCATTCAATTAAAGAAAAAGTTAGTATGGACTGGATTATTGAGGGAAATCTCAACTAATGCAACAAGTACAAATTCACCTGGATCCTAAAAGATGAAATCTCTATGATACCAGCATAAATGGACAATCTTTCTTCAGCTGTGGAACTTGGGGGGGTGGGGTGCGGATATCAGAAAATTTTTTCTGAGGTTGTTAGAAACTATCTGGTGGTAATGTCATTATCCCAGATCCTTAGCAAGGATCTTCCTCCATTCCATAAGAATATCAATATTTTCTATTTCTTTCTTGGCTTTTTTGCTACTTTTCCCTCTCAGTTCTCCAACATTTACCTCTTCAAGGGGCATATTTCTAGCAAAGAGGGATCCTAACCAAGAGTCTGTGAACTTTTATATGTACACATATAGTATATACACATCATATTTTATGGGTATATTTAGACATATGCATATACGTGCCTCTGTATATATATAGATATATTCTGCTTTGAACTTCTTTGTGATTTCTTTTTCTTTGATTTTTATACTTTTAACGACAGAATAGGCTTTGCTTCCTGCCAACGAGATTCATGACCTAGAAAAAAAGTATGTCAGTTCTAGGGAATTATTACCTCTCCTATCTCCCTTTTACTCTCTACTCTTCTTAAGTTTAACAGATCTATTCAGCAAATATTTCTGGTCTGCCTATTATGCTGGGAATGTGGAATTCCTGCCCTGGGGAGCTTACAGTTTACCGGAGAAAGAGAAGAAAATCAGAACTGCACAGATCTGTGTATCATTGCAGAACTGAGTTGAGAAAAAAAGGAGAGAGCCGGGGAAGGGAAAAGCATCCTAGAAAGAGAAGAAAAATTACCTTCTACTAGATTCTTCAAAAATATTTTATGAGGGTGGCTCCATTAATGAATTCTGAATGGAGAAGAAGAAACTCTTTTTGCTTCTGGAGACAGAACATATCCCTAGCATCGGAGAGAAAAGATGGGAGAAAGTAGACAGAGAACTGGTCATATTAAAACATAGTAAAGGAAAGCTAATCACATTTGTGAAAAACATGAAAATCAGAGTATATTAACCTTTCTGTGAAAGGGAATGGTGGAATAAGTGGGGAGGGGGAGAGGTCAGATAATGTGTGATGGAGAAAATTTGCATTCATTCCTATTCCCAAGTGACCTCAAAAGAATGCTGCATAGTTCCTGCCAAATTGTGGGTGCTCACTAGGCTCAGGATAATTAGTGACCAATGACCCTGAAGCATGGGAAGATGGCTGCTATCTTCAATAATCTGTGATACTTTGAACTAATCATGTCAATTCTTGGCACCTCAGTTTCCATCTCTAAATAAGAAGACAAAGTCACAGGAACTGCATTTGGAGTCTAAGATCTGAGTTCAGATAGCAGACAGGAGAAGAGTTTGCTGTTTTTTCATTCTTTTATTTTCAGCAAATATCCTCTGGCTCTTGAAATCATCCCATGCTCAGTAACAGACTTGAGGATTTGGCTAAAGGAGAAGACATGGATGATCTTTGTGATTGTGATCCTTGTACCCCAAACTCACTGATGCCATGAGATGACAATCCCATTGCCTCCCTGTCTTCTTCCTTATGCCCTGGTCTTGCCTCATGTGACACGGCAGTCATGCTTTTTACCTCTTACTGCTTCTTCACACCTCTAAACACAATGGTCAGCAGAAGGCAGTTCTAGTACTTGGGGATCATTGCTCAAATGTCCCTGAGAAAAGAAAGAAGGAATTTAGAAGAAATAGCATGGGTGAAATAGAGGGAATCTCAAATTTAATTAAAGACAGAAGGCAAGAAAATCCCAACTTTGGGAAGATAAATGAAGGAAGTTTGCCCATTAATGTATCAAGAAAAGCAAAAAATGTTCATGGCATCCAAGGCAGTGCGCAACACTGATACCTCTGACATTACTGAAACAAGCAGAAAAGATTAGCACACATTTGGGTCTGATTGTACAAAAGAAATCAGAATGACAGTGAGTTATGTGTAGTGCTCAACATTAAACCCAATTATTATGCAACATAATAATTATATGTATCATTAAATGAATAAGATTCACTTCCACTGCAAGTTTTATTTTACAACAAATTTTGTTGTAAAAGAGATTTATTCAAATCTGTTAAATTCTCACTATATGTTGCTCAGGGAGCATGACTGTTCAAAATAAAACAACAACAACAATAAAAAAAATCTAAATGGAGAACAATGGCTATGGTTTATTGGAATACGCACTGAATTAGAGTCAGGGTGCCTGGGTTAAAATTCCATGGCAGCTATTTATTAGCTGTTTGATCCTAGAAGTCATTTACCTTCTTTCTACTTGAACCAAGTCCAAGAGTATCATTTTCAACTCCAAGTGTTTCCTTCAAGAGAGCATGTCTTGAGACAATGACATCAGAAGGGAAAGATGGTTATTCCAGCACCTAGCATCAGGGCTCCTTAAGAAATATTTATAGACTCTTGTAATTCCCAGGAGACTGCTTTGTATTTTTGCATGTTTTTTTTTTTTAAACCAAACCAAACCAAATCTAGGGTGCATTTTGTTTAGTCAATTAAAGAAGTTGCCAGTCTAATCCAAAGCTGAAGGTTTTAGCTTCAGAAATTTTGGTCAATTTTAATCAAGACTTTTACTTTGGATCCCATCCCACTGTCCCACAGGCACCTCCCATTGATTGAAAGCAGAGCCAGATGCAGGTCTGAATGAATGGTAACAGGGCCATCCATCTTCACTGTTGGCAAAACATCTCACAGCATATACCTTAACTGTGATGATAGAGAGATCTTCATTTCCGAAGACTGGGATATTTTATTATGACCTGTGTGACTATGGAATGAATCATATTTTCCTTGTAAAACAGAACCCTTCCTCATATTGTAGCTGGTAACTTGTTTATTTATGGAAAGATAGAAAGATTTATTGTAAATAAATACATTTCTGTTAAAATGGTAATGAAAAGATCTTTTCTGAACATGTAATTAATTGATTTAGCCAACCTCTATATAACTCGAGGTCTAATTATATGATCACCGTTAATAATTTGAAAAAGAAAACTTGATTGTTGGTCTCCATAGCCATTGGTAAGTATCAGTATGGTCATCTGACTCATCTCTCTCACTTAGAGTAATGTATGGGTTATTCTCTTAATTGTTGCATGTCAATCAGCCCAAGATCTGAAGTCTTTTGGTAGTCAAGCAAATCCTGGACATGACACATAATAGTGGGAGATTTCCTATATATGCCCAGGTTCCTCAGTTTTTTTGTAAAATCTGAAAACTGGAAAATGAATGATGATATATAGAAGACTAAATTTTAGCTATGGCTTCCTAAACAGAAATAAAGCAAAAGTAAGAAGTGCCAAACTGGGTCCTGAGTTCTAAATTAGAGGGGCAGCCAAGTGACTTACCAGCTCTGGATCTTAGACAAACCCTCCCACTTCCACTGGTTTTCATATACACCAATGTAGCATGAAGAAGTTACACTACATGCCCTCTAAAGTCCTTGCTAACTCTAATATTCTCAGCTAGACTTGGCAGGGGGATGTAATTGTGCCGACAGTGCTGTGATCACACTGGGATGCCAAAAAAAAAAAAAGAAATTTGGATTCTGGAATACAAGCTTTTCACAGTTTTCTGAAGACCACCCCTGTTTTTATCTAGGGATATTTTCCAATAAGTCTAACATGAATTTCCCTTTCCCTAGAACAAAACTCAAAAATATATATTGTTTTCTTCCTTGTGGAAGGTCTCTCTTGACTCTTTTTTCTTTTTTTCTTTGTCCAGAACTTTGCACAATAGTTGACTTATAGTAAGAGCTTAACAAGTGCTTTTTCATTTATTCAAATGGAAAAATGGACTATCTTTCAGATTTTTTTAATGAGCCCTTCAATTATGTCAAAGGGCATTTTACATTAAATTAAATGTGCATTAGGTAGGGTGAAAATTCTAGTGCAATCATGTTGGTCTGGTAATCTTCACTTTGATTGGCATGAAAGGTCAAAATATTAACACAAAACAATGTATGGAAAAACAGAAGGATGGTGGTTCATATATGTCTGCCTTTAAGGCTTAAAACAGTCTGCCTTTCAAAGCAGAAAGAAAGTTGAATGGATGTGTACTAGCATGGAACTTAATATTCTCAAGTTAATGAGAACTGAGAATCAGACCCAGAACCCAGACATCTGTGGATCTGTAATGCTTTCACTGTGGTTTTCTGTGAATGATTGTAGCTAAGAGAGCATCTCTAAGCTTGCATAGTCTCTCATTACAGAAAGGGGAAATAGACTAAGCTTTTAAGTCCATCTCTTGGAGAATGGATTTGCCGTGACAAAAATGTAGATCAAGCTCCCGTGAAAATGGTTAGATCCAGTCTGGTTTAGATTTCTAAACTGTTTCAGTTACGTTTGGGTGGTGTGTTTTCACCCAAATAAAAGATTATTTAGAGGAATCATTTGTTAGATCACGTATCTCAGAAGGTTAAGAGTTTGCTACTATTTAGCATAAACAACTCCTGGAAATCAATTCATTACTGAAAGCTCATGATAACTATTAATAAGATAGATAAAAAAAAAATCAAGTCCCCAAATATTTTACCTAAAAAGAACTAACATCAAGAGAATGTATATGAATGAGTATGTGATTTTCAAAGTCTTGAAAACCAATCAGAATATTTCAGAGGCCCCTTGATATCAAAAGGAAGGCAGTTATCAGTAATGAAGCACACCTCAGAAGAACTTGTCCCACATGGGACATCCAACAACACACTTGTCAAGCTAACCATAACTGAAAGACCATGGACAGAAGCGAGATCCTGGGCAATGTCAGACAGACTCCCCCCCCACAAAAAAAAGCTCCTCTAAGTCATGTTAATTTTTCTTTATTTACAATAATTACATAAACATATGCTGATGGTTCATAGTACAATTAGTAACCACTTTACCATGCACCAGTGAAGCAAATTTTTTAAACTAATTCTTCTTTGCCTCCCACTTCTTCATTAATTACTAGCCAAGGGACTCGAGAGTGCCCTAATGAATTTTACATTAGATACTGCAACATGAACAGTGCTTATTATTGCAGCAGATAGTAAAATGTATAAACTGGCCCTTCCAAATGGCATCGTGAGCAGTTGTAAAGATTCAAGCTGGATTTCAGAGCATTTACGAGCAAACTGTTCTCTCAACGATTTTTTTTAAAGAACATAGTAAGTTGCCATGGCACACCACAGATTGTAAATAACCCTTGCAACTTTTTATATTCTTTCATCACTTCTGCCTCTCCAAGTTCAAGGGCAAGAGCTTTTCTCCCATGATTGTGAAAAAAAGCAGAGACCTTCAAAGTAATTTTAGAAATGTATATTGATCGTTAAATCTGTTAAAAAAAAAAAAAAAAAGCACATGGAGCCCAGTTTTCTATGCATTCAACATAACAGACACAGTCATGAAATTTGTAGAGTACCACCAGAGCATTTTATAAGATGCCAGAGGGTTTGGAGGGCGATCCTTCAAAATGTGACAGAATCCCTTCTGAGCTGAGAGTTATGTAGAAACATAGTGCACACACACACACACACACACACACAGAAATACAACACACACTGTCAGAGTTTCTTTTCCTTTTAATACAAAAGGAAATATAATCCTAAATTACATTGTATAATAGGAAAACACAGGATATGGTTACCAATAAAGCATGTGTTTTTTTCATAGAATATTACTTCATTCCCATAGCAACTCAAAACAACATGCAGCTAATATTTCAAAATAAGGATGAACACCAATGTTGCTCTAGAGTCAATTAAACATCCTAAGGAAATGACAAATTTGTGACAAAGTTATGCTGACGAGCTCCTAATCGAAATACTCACATTTAATTAGAGATGGTTAAGATTACTGGAAGTTGACTAAAGTCAGATATTAAATCTAAAAGAGCACTATGAAGCAGGAGAGGATACTCAAGACCCATTAAAAAGAAACTCGCAACTCCATTTTCATTGCCAATCACCACCATTGGTGAAATTGTTTTCCATCACCTGCTCATCCATAAAACAAAAATAATTCATCCCCATTAGCTATCATCCAGACTTTATTCACTGACCACAAAACTACTGAGATGAATCTTTTCAATATAACAATGTAATATATTGGCCTCCATAACTAACTTCAGCAGTTTCACATATTCATAAACCAAGCAGTAGGAAAAGTAATTTTGTCCCGAGTGTAAATGACACTGGCTAAGGGTCTCGTGGGCAGCACAATCACCGGACCATTTCAGAGATATTTCTTTTTATCAATGCTCACATTTCAGATCAGTTCTATTTTAATCCCTCTACATTTTTCATCTTCAAACAGTAATTTCCCCATTTACCCCTTCCCAAATCAAACCCGTCCCAACTTCTTCACTGCTGATTCCTTTGCCCAGACTCATTTTGCTAATTACTCCAGGAACTCTTTTCCCCCTCTAACAGCCAGCTAACAAGACCCAGTCCAAGAGCTGGTCTATGTATGCACTGTAATCAATCTGCCGGTTCAGAGCACTCCCCAATACCTGCAGACAGGTCAGCCCTGTGCCAGGTAAACAACAGCATCCCTAGCAGGAGGCGATCACCCTCTGCGGAACTCTTTAGTAAAGACTGCAGACCCTCTGCTCCCTTAGAGAGATGCTCATTTAGAGCAACATAAGGAAGCCACACACAGAAAAGCAACTTCTCCAGCCCCAAACACACACTCAAGGCTCTGCACTACCCGGATTTCCAGAAGCCCAGATGTTTTAAGAGGGGTTTTCCTGAAAAGCCCCCCTTAAAAGCCCCCAGAGCCCATCAGCGAGCCTCTCTGGTCACTTCCAAGTTCATCACCAGCCTCAGTCTTCTTCTAGAAAGAAAAACAGTCATTACCTGGATGAAGAGAACCTGTTAATAGCCTGAGAAGGTACTGGGCAAATTTCAATATTTCACGTTTACACCGTTTTCTACAGCCACTCATCTTAAGCAAAAAGGTATTCCTCTGAGGAGAGCCAGAAGTCTTTGCCAAAAAGGGAAGGAGAAAAAAGAGAGACAGAGAGACAGTCTCTGAGGGGAAACTTGTATCTCAGTTTCTATCCCAAGCTGCTTACAACTCCTTTGGATTAAGCTGTGCTGGCTGAAAAGGAGCTGCCTTAAAGAGCCGCAGAAGGCGGCCGGAGAGGAAAGGCTGGGCGCGGGAAGAGCCGGGAGATGGCTCGGGGGGCACTATGGTCTTCCGAGGCGCTGGCAGCCTGCTGGCCGCTGCCCACTTGTAGGAAGGAGCTCGGCTAGCAGAGCGGGCTCCCCAGCCACAGCATCCTCTCCACCGGCTCCCAGACCATTGAGAGGGAGGCGGGGCCTGCAAGCCAACTCTCCTCATCAATGAATCAGCATGGAAGCAGGTGGGGAGACAGCTGACAGGTCACCGGGTGTCAGACCGACCTCACCGGGCGGGGAGCGGGCACCGGGAGCGGGAGAGAGCCGGGGGCTGCCCAGAAAGGAGCCGCAGCTCAAGGTCACTCAGCTTGGGGACCTCGGACAGCGCTCCGGCCCCGCGCCGGCAGCCCCCACGGGGAAGGGGCTCGTCCCGGGGCCGGGGCTGGGAGGGGGCGGAGAATAACATGGCCAAAGGGGCCCCCGCCTGGCTGGTGCAAGAGGAATGGAGACAGCTGGCTGACACCGGGCGGCGGAGACCGGCTATTATGGGAACAAAGTGAGATTCCCTCAGATGGGATTACTCCTCATAGCCCAGCATGGCCAGGGACCTGCCCAGATTGAGGAAAAGCAGCCTGGGAGGGAATCGGAAGTCTTCCCGCCAGCATCAGGGTCTGGCCGCGGCCGCCCCTGTCATGTCGTGATCTCCATCTGGCCACTGGCCCCAGACGGCCCTGGAGGGGAAGGTGAGGCAGGTGACCTTGCCCGGCCCTCCCTCCTCAAAGCCGTCTCACCTGCCTGTCACGCCATCAGCCACCAACAGATTGTCTCTGAGACTAAATCAAGAAAGCAAGCCAGCCCTGATTAAGTCCCTATTTAAGTACCTTATTAAGCACCATTTTCTTAAGTAACTAAGCTTTAGTCAGTACCTACTATGAGGCACTACTTTCTTAACTAGCTTAATTTATTAAGTACCTACTGTAAAGCACAACTTTCTTAAATAACTAACCTTTATTCACTAGCTACTATGAAGCACTACTTTCTTAAGTAACTAGCTTTTATTAAATATCTATGAAGCACTACTTGCTTAACTAGTCTTTATTCAGTAATTACTGTAAAGCACTACTTTCTTAAATAACTAAATTTTATTCACTACCTACTATGAAGCACTACTTTCTTAAGTAACTAGCTTTTATTAAATATCTATGAGGCCCTATTTTCTTAACTAGTCCTATTCAGTACCTACTGTAAAGCACTACTTTCTTAAGTAACTAGCTTTTATTCAGTACTTATTATGAGGCATTACTTTCTTAAGCAACTAGCCTTTATTAAATACATGCTATAAAGGACTACTTTCTTAAGAAACTAGATCTTTATTAAGTACTTATTGTAAGGAATTACTTTCTTAACTAGCCTTTATTAAGTACCTACTATAAAGCACTATTTTTTAAAAGCAACAAGCCTTTATTGAGTACCTGCTAGAAAGCACTACTATATTAAGTAACTAGCTTTTATTCAGTACCTACTATGAGGCATTACTTTCTTAAGTAACTAGCCTTTATTAACTAGCCTTATAGTAGGTATATAAGGCACTACTTTCTTACCTAGCCTTTAAGTACCTACTATAAGGTACTACTTTCTTAAGTAACCAGCCTTTATTAAATAAAGGCTGGTTACTTAAGAAAGTTTAATGTTTAATGTTTAATGATGGGTGTCTGTCCTGCTCCAGAGAAATGCCTTAATGCTGTCTCAGTTCCTGCAAATTCACAAAGGTTGGTAAATACCACCTGCCCACTTGAAAGCTCAGCTTAGGTTAATATGGATGGCACCTGTAAAGTTCTTTGAGATCTTCATGTAACACTATTTCAACATGAAAACCTGATATGGATGGTCAAGTCTGAAAGCCAGAGTTGCATTTATATTCCTCTCAGATGGTACAGTTTGCTTTCTGAGATTTCTCCATGCCTTTGGCAGTTCTGGCAGTTTCTTGATGCATCCCACTTTTACTTTCAGGACTGGTGATGTATGCATTTAAAAAAAAACACTTGCCTGTATCTGTTCAGATATGGGTTATGTGATTCTCTACTTTTAACTAAATCAAAACATTTCCTGCAGCAAATTTTCTTTTAAAAAAGTTTGATTGCCTTTTTCCCTGCCAAGTAAATAGTAGAGAGATCATTGCTTGGGCATCATAAAGATGTGCCAATACTCAAGGTTAACCTTCTGTAACATCTGCACAATTCCTTTACCTTCCTACAACATTGGTATTGACCTTAGAATGAGAAATTATGTTTATGATGCAGAACCATGGGGATAAAAGTCACATATCAATCACCTTGAAGGGCCAGAGGAGGATTCCTAGGAAACCTAAACCTCTCAGGGATGAACCGATGATCTGCATATTGGCAGATGCACACACCTAAAGCAGAGGAAATACATTTGCTATTTAGTGGATATAACATTCAGATTCAAAATGTAATTTTTTCTTTGCAAGAAAAGCAAGCTATATAGGCTAGTGGATAGAACATTATCAAGTCATTTATCCTTTTACTGCTCTTGGCAAATCTAAGACTGCAGAACATTTGCTAATCTGCACCATTGAAGAGAATTTTCATGGTGACATACATAAAAGTTAATGAAAGCACAGACAAACACATACATATGCAGAGAGAGAGAGAAAGAGAGAGAGAGAGAGAGAGAGAGAGAGAGTCATATCAGAATGAGATATCTCAGTAAGATGACCAAAAAGCTCCAACAGATATGATCATGGAAAATTAATTCTAGTTTTTCAATTAGAGAAATCTGAAAGTATGTAATAAGTGACCACTCTGTGACAGTCCCAATACTAGGCTTTTGATTATTAAGACAAAAATGAGATAAGCTCTGCCTTCAAAGAACTTACATTTGACATCTTGACATAGACATAAAATCAGAGATAATGATAACAGAAGGAGCAGCATGTATGCTTATTACAATCCTTAAGGAACTATTCTAAGTTATTCTTTCACTGGACCTAAACTGTTTTGGAATAAATAAGACCTAGAAAGCTATATTTACTCAAATTCAAAAATTCCACATAAAATTTTATATAAGTAAATTATAAAATACAAAATAATTGCCTGTGCTTACAATATCCACTCTTCCCTTCTCCCTTCAATTGTTGAATAAGATCCCTGCTTTAAAACATTACTAAAATGTCCCCTGATTCTTGAAGTCTTGTCTGAGACAGTAAAGGCCTTTCTTCCTCAGACAACAAGGTAGTTTCAGATCCAGGATTGAAATTCAATATACTTTTTATTTAATCAAGACTGCCTCTTTTAAAAATAATAGAATATAAATGAAAAGCACACTAAAAGCCAGTTGATCTTTTTTGTGGCTAAGAATTGGAAATCAAAAGGATGCCCAACAATTGGAGAATGACTACAAAAACTGTGCTATATGATTTTGATGGAATATTATTGTATTATAAGAAGTATAGTTTAAGAAAAACCTGGGGAGACATGTATGATTTGATACAGAGTGAAGTTAACAATCAGGAGAATGTTGTATCCTATAACAGCAATACTGTTCAAGGAAGAAATGTGAATGAATTAGCTATTCTCAGCAATACAATGATCCAAGACCATCCCAAAGAGGCTATGTTCTCATTCTCTCTCAATCTCTCTCTCTCTCTTTCTCTCTCTCTCTCTCTCTCTCTCTCTCTCTCTCTCTCTCTCTCTCTCTCTTTCCCTTTCGTTTGAATCTTGTCATGGAGAATGACTAATATGAATATGTTTTACATGATTATGCATTTTTAAACTCTATCTGATTACTCATCACATCTTAGTGAGAGGGAAGGAGAAAAAGAAATAGGGATAGAATTTGAAACTCAAAACTTCTGTTCCAAATTTTTCTCCCTCCCTTTCCCCCATTCCCCTTCCCTAGACAGCAAGTAATCCAATACACACACACACACACACACACACACACACACACACACACATATATATATATATATATATATATATATATATATATATAAAACATAGGCAATTCTTCTATACATATTTTTACATTTATCATGCTGCATGAGAAAATTCAGATCAAAAAGGGAAAAAATTAATAAAGAAAAAAGTAAGCAAAACAGCAAAAAAGATGAAAATCCTATGTTATGATCCAAACTCAGTCTTCTCTACTGATAGCTCTATAACAAGTTTATTAGAATTGGCCTGAATCACTTCATTGTTGAAAAGAGCCACGTCCATCAGAGTTGATCATCCCATAATCTTGTTGTTGCCATGTACAATGTTCTCTTAGTTTTACTCACTTCACTCAGCATCAATTCATGTAAGTCTCTCCTTCCAATCAATTCTTATAGAACAATGATATTCCATATCATTCATATACCCATAATTTATTCAGCCATTCTCCAACTGATGGGCATCCACTCAGTTTCCAGTTTCTAGCCACTACAAAGAGGGCTGCCACAAACATTTCTGCACACATAGATCCGTTTCCCCTTTTTAATGATCTCTGTGTGATACAGATCTAGTAGAAATAATGCTGGATCAAAGGTTATCCACAAAGGCACAGTTTGATAATCCTTTGAACATAGTTCCAGATTGCTCTCCAGAATCGTTGGATCAGTTTACAACTCTGCCAACAATTTATTAGTGTCTAAGTTTTCCCACAACCCTTCCAACATTTATTATTATCTTGTCCTGTCGTCTTAGCCAGTCTGAGAGATAAAAAGTGGTACTTCAGAACAACTAAAAGCATTTTTTAAAAAGTTAGAAATTGTCTTAATATGTAATCTATACATTGAAAGTGGAAAAAAGAAATAAAAAACAAGAAATGTTAAAAACAAAAAAGGCAGTTGAATTCAAATTAATATTAATGAGCAGTTGACACCATAGGGGAAAAATATAAAATATTTCTATTTCTTTTATCCATAGAAGGCAAGAAATAATGGGGATAAAACATAGCAAATACTGTCCATGTAATCACTCTTTCTGTTGATTTTGTTTAACTTGTTTTCTTCATGACAAGTTTAAAAATAGGTATTATAGCAGGAAAATATCTGATCAAAAAAAAAAGGAGCAATAAAAAAATAGGATAAACTTAAAACTTAATGAAAGCTTTGTCTAGATCAAGCTCATGTCCATTCTAGAGTTCTATCACCATATACTAATAAACAAGCTTGATTGCTTCCATACATCATGTTCTCACACAAAGTGTAAATGTCACGAAACTCTGGGATCTTATTTTGATCTAAAGCTTGGATCTCTTCAGGTATCAGCATAATGCCTTCTCTAGTCAGTACTGAATGAGATTTAAGTGATTTTAAGTTCTGAAAGATGAAAAACAGGGGAAAGGAGAGAGAAAGACACAGAGAGAGAGAGAGAGAGAGAGAGAGAGAGAGAGAGAGAGAGAGAAAGAGAGAGAGAGAGAGAGAAGAGAAAGAGACAGAGAATAGTGGATTAAGTGCTGAACTTCCAGGAATACCTGAATTCAAATCCAGTCAAATCCAAAACCAATAGACTTATTGGTTCAATGACTCTGGGTAAGTCATTTTACTTATGTGTGCACCAGTTTCATTACTTGTAAACTGGGATAGTAAGAGCACTTGCTTCCCATGTTTGTGAAGAAAAAGTGAGATAATGTTCATTTAATACTTAGCAAATCTTAAAACCTATCTAAAATCTCTTCCCAGACCCATATTTTGCTTAGAACAAAGCACATCTGTATAATGGCAGCAACATAAACTGTCTTTGAGAAGAATAAAATAACCCAGGCATTTAGAAAAGAAGAAAGACTAATAAAATGACATCCCTATGTCTTTCTGATCATCTCTTCTAAAATGTATGTACAGCTATTTCTGTTGTTCCAATGTCAACATGAGAATGAAGAGTCATCGTTCTTCTCTCTCATTTTTGCCTCCAGGGCCTAAATACCTTCTTTTTCATGAGATGAAGGCAGGCGTTGGCCTTTTACCAGTAAGATCAATAAATCCTTAAATTTCCGCAGTGAGATGACCTGGTTTATAAATGATCGGTGGTGACTGTTGAATACTATTTTAATATTTCTATAACCTCCTAACCTCACTTTGGAGCTTTGTCCACACTTCTTACTCTCCCCTCCTTGCCTATCCCTTTAAACCTCACTGATATGTGCTTGAGGACAATAATTATATTTAACTTTATCAGAAACACATAATACATAAATAAGGAAGTAAATTCCCAGATCTTATATGAATCCTTTACATACAATGGAAATGTTCTTTGAATTATCGTCTTTTCACTACATCTCCCACCCATCTAGACTGATATAACCTAAGAGTTGGTTTTCTTCAATGAAAAACCCACATTTATCTTAAAAAATTTTTTTTTGAATTTTGAGGAAAAAGTCCAGTTATTTCTAATAGAAAGAGGGAGCAAAGGAGAATATTAAGGCAGATCTGAAGAAGTAAGGGTTTCCTTTCAAGGAAATATTAATCAATATCTGCATCATATGATCAGGAAACAGATGTTTATATGAACATCTATTAAATACCTATTGTGTACAGAGTATTCATTATACTCGGGTAAAGTACAAAGCTTAGATGAACTCTAATTCTTGCTTTGGGGGAGCTTAGAGATTGGTGGAGGTATAAGACATTGACCAAGAGACCTTGGATATTCAGTTATACCTGATCAGTGCATGAGAAATGGACAGGGGAAAAAAAGTGAGAAAGAGAGAGTTTCATCTTCAGGCAGGTCAAAATTAGCAGGTAGAGTAAAAATAGCCTCTAATCTAGACTAACTAGAGGGACACACGTTCCTCACTAAAAGCCCTGCTTTGCTAATTATATTAACTTGGACAAGTCATTTTACTTGCTTATCTATAAAAATGAAATGATTACTTTAGTTTATCTATTAAAATAAACTTTGAATCTGAATGGATTCGAAGGCTGCCTCTCCAGTTCTCAAGGACTCATGATGCTACATTTGTAATTAAAATGGATTGGTTTAATATGTCACTGAATCACAGGAGATTCCAAGCCTGCACCAGAAATAGAGGCCCTTTTCTGAGAGATCCTAACAAAGGTGTCTCTGATCTTTCTTGTTAAGTATATTTCCCAGGGATTTGAAAGTGTTGGCTAATATAAAGATGCATTTACCTTAATTGCCTATCAGAGCAAATGTTCTCTCTTCCTGGCTGCCTCAAAGAAAGCTCAGTCAGAATAATACAGATCTTAATGTATTTGGGTCACCTCCATGGCTCCCTGGAATACCTACAAATGTAAAGAGACTTGATGCCTGGAAAAAAATAAATACTCTTCATTTATCAAAAGAGGAAGGTTGCCATTCCTTCACTGGAATAAAAAAAATCAAGTTTCTCAGTAAGTCTGTCCAAATTAACTTATCTTTGTCTACAAGGCTATCCTATCTCCCATAAGTCTTAAATTTGGCCTGTTCTATCCTGTGCATCTTATGGTGAAAAGACATTGTTATACTTTTCAAATTGTCACAAGTTGCAAAATTAAACATGTGCAGAATAAAAATAGCTCACCATGGGGCTGAGAAGAAAAACAGAACAGAGCCTTGCGGCAAAGTCACAGGTTTTGAAAATGGGTCTTGATAAAATATCAGAATAACCAGTGTCCAGTGAAGGGGGAAGTCACAGTGGTTGCTAAGTCCATTATCTTTCCAGGATCATCATCTTTTCCTATTTCAATGAACAAAAAGCTTTTTAAAGTGTTAGTAAGATTTGTTTCAATTTCAGCCTGCCCCTAATGATAACAGCTTTTATACAAAAAAATAAGCAAACAAAAACTGAAAATTATAATCTTTTGGTACCAAAGGTCAAACTAAAACCCTTTGATTGCCTTGGTCTGAATAACCTGAGAACCAAATTAAGAAGTCGTTTGAAATACCGATTTTGTATAATAAAGAACAAAACAAAACAACCTTCCATTCTTCATAGAATGAATTCAATGATGTTTTAGTAAAATATATTGATAGAATATTAAATAAATAGTAGCTACATGATAAATCTAACAGAAATTAAAATCATGTCTAGCAGAATGAGATACATACACATCATCCTTAATGTCTTTTTATAGAAGTTGTAATAAACATGTTTTTGGTGACCCTACAGAGAATAAACTTGCATCCTATTATTTTTATTCAACTAGCCCCAACAAAAGTGATTCTGCTCACTTTTGTGACAGTCTATAGGATATTAAATAGATAAGGATCACAGCATGTTTCATAGAACATTAACTATATGAAAATAATCAGACAGCAACTTAACAACTTTCCTGAGGCTCATTCAATCTGCACCCTGTCAAAATGAGAATGAAATAATAGTAACAATAGCGACAATAACAACAAAAATCCACACAGTATTAAGAAAACACAAGGCTAATTATCCCAAGGCACTTGGAGAAAGCAATATTTTTTTTCTTCAAAAAGGAAAAAAAATACTAGTACATATTCTTAGAAAACAGGATAAGCTGGAAGAAAACCTATGGAAATGTATTTGGAATAAGGAGACATGCATTCACTGACCAAAAATAAAGGCTGATAACAGGTATAAAACAAACATGGGATATGTGGAACGTAACCAAGTGCTTTTACCTCCAAATGAAGCTTATAGATTGTCTGACACTCAAGAACAAAAACAAAGTCTTTCTGTGGGTGATAGCCACATGAACTCAGTCAATACTATGTTGTTAAAGAAGTCTCGAGAAAATGGCTAAATCATGCTGACTTAATTGTGGAAATGGAGGATTTCATAATGGTAATTTAGGAAAAAGCCATTTACATCAGAAATTAGAGAAGGCATATACTTCAGGATCCTTGGTTTAGCAATCAGAGCAGATTAAACAGATGGAATAGACAACATATTTCATCAGGCTGTAAGAACTTAATACCTACCAAATGCCTAATAAGACGCAATCAAAGAACTGGAAACAAAGAGGATGATTTTCAAGTGGGGAATGATGGAGAAAATTATGGTATATGAATAAAACAGTATAATATTGAGCTTTAAAATAAAAAGGTCTTTCAATGCAAGACTTGGAGATGACCCTAAAAATAAACTAGAACTTTTTCTTTTTATAGGTGAGGGAAATGACCTGTCTAAATTTATAATTAGCTCTATTGAAAGGGACAGTTTCAAGAAAAACCTTAGAAGACTTGTGTGAACTGAAATAGAGTGAAGTAAGAACCAAGAGAATAACATTGTAAATGTTGCTCACATTTTGAAATAATTTTAAAAGACTTAAGTTTTCTTACCAATGCATGGACCAACGACAATTCTAGAGGAACAACGGTAAAGTATGCAATCCACCTCCTAACAGAGGGGTACATGAGAAAAGATACTTAATGAAACCTCTGTTCTTGAACAGGGTCAGCCAGAGTGGACATTTTTCTTTGATCAATCACCTTTGTTACAAGGGTTTTTTCTACATTTTTAAGTTAGGAAAGTGGTATGGAAGTGGAAAAGAAAATAAATATTTATTCATTGACAACATGAAGGAAAAAAATGTTCAGGACCTTGTAGCTAAGAGTATATAATCGTTGCTTGCTATATATCATGAATTGATAGATGACAAATCCCCATCCTACAAAAACAGATCCCAAAATATCTTTAAGTTGATATCCATATCAACTTTACAGGAGTTGAGCTTTTGTCAGTAACCAAATGCCGCTTATAATTGCTCAGATCTAACATTGATTCTAAATAAATTAGTAGGACTGCCATGCCAAATATGAAAAATTTCTAATCTACATGGAAAATAAACCTTTCAAAATATAATGACCTAAAAAAGATGATCATGATTGTATGGGAATAGGACATATCAATAATTTTGTCCCGCTTCTTCTGGAGTGGTATTAAGAATAATTTCATCAAATCTATAGAATATGGATTTTCATATATTCTTTATCTACCAAAAGCAATTATAGTAACCTACTATATAATAATCTGTAGAACATTATATTTACAAGACTATTACTAGGAGAGCTATTAATCACATCAGAAAAAAAATGAGAATGAGTGAAGAAATGGAAAATAAAGAATAAGAAGGAGCAAAAAAGGAAAAGAAGGAGGAAGAAGGGTAGTGAGGTGGCTCAGAGGATAGAGCATGAGTCTTGAAGTCAGGAGGATCGGAGTTCAAATCTGGCCTCAGTTACTTAACATTTCCTAGCTATTTGACCCTGGGCAAGTCATTTAACCCCGACTGCCTCAGGAAAAACAAAAAAGGAGGAAGAAGAAGAAAAAAAGGAGAAGGAAGAAGGAGGATGAGGAAGAAAAAGAGGAGAATATAGACATATATAGATATAATATATAAAATATATTTAAATAAGCAGTCATTAATATCTATAACCAAGTATGTGGAATGCTGAATGAGGTGAGATTTTGGATTTTAAAGAAAGGGACAAAGTAGTATTTTAACAGGAAGGATCCGATGACAAAGGCCCAGAGACTAAGTATATGTATCTCAGTAGATAGGAGGACAGAAATAGGTGTCTGGCTGGAGTGATACATGTAATAGAATGACAGCAGATGGGTGAGTATTCAAAAGCTTTGAAGGTCACAGGGAGAATTGTCTATTTCATCTGAAAGGAAATGGAAAGCCACAGGAGAATCCCGAGTTGTTGAGTGAAGGCTGAAACGGCAGTCAAAGAAAATGGTCTAACAATCAATGTGCCTGAAGGAGTTGGGGTAAGCAAAGACTAAGAGATCAGGGGAAAGAAGGATGTTATGTTTCCCATTCCAGTTGCAATTTAATATTATTGGAGAAAATGGAGATTCAGAAAAAAAAAACCTAGATTCTCATAATTCATAAGAAAACTTGAAGCTCTGATACTTTGACTGAGTTAAAGTCAATATGCACCATCATAATAAATAATAATAATGCATTCGCTGCAGTCTTTTGGAAAATCATAGCAACAGGATTATGCATTCAGGTTCTAATCTAGGTTCTGCTGTCAGAGACAAATCCCCTTCTCTCTAACTTAATTACATCATAGAAATAGAACCACCTATTCCATCTACTTAATAAGGTAGAGGAGAAAAAACTATTATGATACATTATTTTCCACCTTGCATTGTATGGCAAAAGTATATTTCCAATATATTTCACAAACATTCACATGTAAATTAATATATGCATAATTTTGTTTGCTTGCATTGTTTGGCAAGGCAATTGAGATTAACTGACTCATTGTCAAGTGACTAGGAAATGTCAAGTGACTGAGGCAAGATTTGAAATCAGATCCTCCTGCCTCCAGTTCCAGTGTTCTAACCACAGAGCAACCTAGTGATACAGACCTACACCTCTATATTTGTCAACATAGTGAGCTCTATAACAACATGCCATCTTGCTTTTCTAGTTGCATTTTTATCATTCTGCTGTAAATGTTAAATTTTATTGCTGTTGTTGCTACTGTTTTTAGTTTCTTCATCCATCATTATTCTATGATCCATTTTACTCTATGGCAGATCCCAAACCAGCCCTGGGCTGGGAATTAGAATTTTGAAATTTGAATCCCAATGCTCCATAAATTTGCTCTTCAACATTTAGGTAACTATTTTTTTTTCCTTTTCTGATCTTCAGGTACTTGTGTGATTTCTGTACCGATCATTCTAGACTTCTACAACTTTTGAATCTATTGGGCCAGCCTTACCCTGTCACTACTCTGTTCCCTTGAATTTTCCTTTTATGATCTGATTCTTCTTTCTCTCATTCCTTGTCCTCCTATGCTGAGTCTTCAACTTCTCTTATCTTAAAGATATATGTTCTCCCTAAATATTTCTCTTGTCACTCTTCTCTCTCTACATATTCTTTTTTAGCAATAGTTTCCATGGCTTCAACTTTTACCACTCTGCAAATGACTCCAAAATCAATATTTCCAGCCCATATCTCTTTCTTCCAATCTCCAGACATATATCTACAGTAAGACATCATCATGCAGACTCAAGATATAATCTATTTTCAGACCTCAAATAGCACTTTGTTTAGTAATTCCTCATTAAACTTACTAAGTGCTCTTCTGTTGAATGTCTATATATGTTGTTGTATTCTCTACAGACTTTGGAGACTGGTGTTTTTCTTTGATCTAAACGTTGCATCTCATTCATTGTTAGCCATATAATCTGGGCACAAAAGATACATAGCTTTTGTTGATTAGATGACTTAAAATATCTTCTTGTTCTAAAGTTCTAAAGTGTGAAAGAAACTTTTGGAGAGGAAATGAATGGATAAAAGTATTTATTTAGGATTCATTGTATACAGAGCCCTAGTGATGTGTTGGATATACAAAAAAAGAAAAAAAAAAGAATTTTCTTTCTAGGAGTTCAGATCATAACCTAAAGGAGACACCCAAGTTGGATATTCAGTTGCAGGGCAGAAGGAAAGATCCAGTGGCTGGGAGAGAGACATTAAATTAGAAGTTTCAATTATTCGAAAAGCCAAAGAATCTTCCAAATTTAATAACTCATGAACATTTCATAAAATAATTAAAGAACCACATCTATTCCAGGGAAATTCATTCCAATAGAACCAACTGTTGAAAACCATTTGTAGCCTCCTGAAAAGATGGGATGTGGTTTCTGTAATGCATCTCCTTCCTTCCATTTCAAAAAGAATATTGAGTCAATAAAACCTCACAATCAAATTGTACTATCAATGATATCAAAGGCAATCAATAGAGCTAAAATAATAATTTTGATCATTTTACCTCTTGTCCATCATAGTTCAACCACCAGTGCTCATATTGGTCCCATTCTGAGCTAATGGCCCTAAAACTGCCTTCATTATGATATCACTTTTTAATATCATTTTATCAAAGTCAGTGTATTCAAGAACAATCATTTTATATATTTAGATATTTATATCTATCAATCTACATCTCTTGATCATTTTTTTAAAAAAAAAATCTCTCTTCCATTATCCTATAACCTAAAACCATTTGGTTAACATTAATTTGTAAACCTTTTTAAAAACCAGTTTTAAATATTAAAAAAAATGAGTGAAAGCAAAAGGGACAAGGAATATAACTCAAAGCATGAGAAATCCATTTCCAGATTTCAAATGTATATGGAAGAATAATTGTAATTCTGAAAGTAATGGAGATGGTTGAGCATTGTTTTGGAATGTTTTTGCACTTAAAAAAAATTGTACCCATGGAGATGAGAGGCAAATGCAAGATGGACAATGGTGAAGTCAGTGTTAGACGTGTGAAATTTACTGAGTGTGATAGTCCAGATCTGTAATACTCCCCTATTGAAGATGCTAAGATTGGTGAATCTCTGAAGCTTGGATATCTTAAATTGCAATAAAGCTAAACCCAATGAGGTTTCCACCATAAGGCTGCGATAAACATGGTGAGTACCAGGATGGAGGTTCAAGGCTACCTCACTCAGAAACAAAGTAGCAGTTCAAAACTTTTGTGCCCACCACCTGTAGAACCAACACTAAAACTTCTCCACCTCCAGCATAAGCTAAAGATTTCCAGTCTTCAAAAAGAATGATTGAATAAATGAATAAATACACAAATAAGCAAAAAGACAGATAAATTAATAAATATGTACAGTAATCAATGAATGAACAAATATGCAAATAGATGAATGAAGAAATAAATAAACAAATTCATGGTTAAATAAATAAATTGGATTGAAATGTGAAAGTGGGAAATACAAGGTAAAATGCTAAGGGGAATTCTGGAAAAGGTCAGGTAAAACATTTAGCTTTAACAGTAAACCTTACAAATCTGTGATTGTAAGCAAACATGGATGAGATCTCAGTGTAATAATTTGTGGACCAACAAAGTTGTCAATTCTTCTTGTTGAAGCCATCCCCTGTAAGCGTCACTACTCTGTTATTTACTTGGTAATGAGAATTTCCTGGCTATCAGAAAATATAGGTTCAAAAAGGGGTAGTAGATAGAAGTTATATTTTAATTTTAAAAAAAAGATTAGAAATTATTGGAAATGGGAGGATTTGGTATTACAATGTATGAAATGCTCTGGATAGAGCCTATGGAAAGTGATCCTTTCTCTTTTACACAAAGTACTTATACTATTAGTTACAAGGACATAGGAAGATTATAGGAACAGCTGTTTAACTGGCACAGCCATTCCAACAGAAAAGGACATAATTTCCTTTAATTTGATTAATTTCTTTTGGTGAGTTTCCAAAGATTTCCTAGTAGAAATGCACTGATGTCATAGGCAGAATAATAGCTAATAATAGTTTACATTTATAAGGGGTTTACTGTGCCAGGCCCTGCTCTAAGTATTTTACACTTCATATTTCACTGATCCTCACAACAACCTTGGGATGTAGATGCAATTATCACCACTATTTTACAGGTGAGGAAAATGAGACAAATAAAGTTTAAGTTACTTGCCTAGAGTGACACAATTAGTGTCTGAGGCTGGATCTGAACTGAGATCTTCCTGAATCTATTCACAGTGCCCTCTTTACTCTGGCATCTGTCTTCCTCTGAATGACAAAAATCAAAAAATAACAACAAAAACCCAACCCAACTCAACCAACCAAGGGTATCCTGTCATAGCTACTAATGATTGTCTCCAATATAACCATTAGTGTTATTGGGACTAAAAGCCCCAGATTAAATTGGATGGAAAAACTAACATTTGCATGCCATTCTTAAATAGCAATAATTAACAATAATAACAAAAATGTCACTTTGCTGGAAACATAATAGCTTATTTTTGACTATACTCAGAGAATGTTAGACAATGTTGAAAATAAGTCTATTTCATAATTCCAAGATTTCTTCCAACTAACCCAAAGAAAAGACTGTCATTATAACTTTCAAATGTCCCTGAATATGTCACAAGAATTAATTTTCACATAGAAGTAGTCCAAGAAGACTACAGCCTGTCCATTGCAAACCACTACTTCTACCTATTTAAATCTCCCATGTTAAATGTTGAAAACTTTGAATTGATGGCCTTTAAAAGGTAACTTATGACTGACCTTCCACATGAAAATTATCAGGGGACAAACAGGTCACATGACATTGCATGCCAGCATGTCAAAAGGGCTTAATGCAACTTTCATTGCATACTCTTCAATGCAAAAAGACACTATTAAATCCTCCAAGCAGAAAAAGTCTTTTTTTTTTTTTTTTTAATGAATGACACAAATTCTTATACAGACTTGTCCAAGGCTGGTCCTATGTCCAGGCAGATTAAAAAACACACCTATCTGCTGTTGATTTGAGAGGAGCTAAAGCTCATGATAACAACAATAAAAGTATCCCATATAGATACATACAGAAAATTCCCATGGGACTGTACTTCTTTGGCTCAAACAAAACCAAATTACAGGTAAACTGATATTACTTCACAGTATGATTCTGGGAAAGTAATTTAATTAACCTCACTGGGCTTCAGTGTCCTCATTTGTAAAATTATAGAATCTCCCAAGTCCATTTTATATCACATATCCTGCCATTCTGAGTTTCTGTCTTGAACACAATAAGCCACTAACATCTTGGGACCTGTTAGTTTCTTTTTTTTTTTTTTTTAATTTTATTTATTTATTTATTTTACTTTTTTTTTTTTATTTTTATAGCCTTTTATTTACAGGATATATGCATGGGTAACTTTACAGCATTAACAATTGCCAAACCTCTTGTTCCAATTTTTCACCTTTTACCCCCCACCCCTTCCCCTAGATGGCAGGATGACCAGTAGATGTTAAGTACATTAAAATATAAATTAGATACACAATAAGTATACATGACCAAAATGTTATTTTGCTGTACAAAAAGAATCAGACTCTGAAATATTATACAATTAGCTTGTGAAGGAAATAAAAAATGCAGGTGGGCATAAATATAGGGATTGGGAATTCAATGTAATGGTTTTTAGTCATCTCCCAGAGTTCTTTCTCTGGGCATAGCTGGTTCAGTTCATTACTGCTCCATTGGAAATGATTTGGTTGATCTCCTTGCTGAAGATGGCCTGATCCATCAGAACTGGTCATCATATAGTATTGTTGTTGAAGTATATACTGATCTCCTGGTCCTGCTCTTTTCACTCAGTATCAGTTCGTGTAAGTCTCTCCAGGCCTTTCTGAAATCATCCTGATGGTCATTTCTTACAGAACAGTAATATTCCATAATATTCATATACCACAATTTATTCAGCCATTCTCCAACTGATGGACATCCATTCAGTTTCCAGTTTCTAGCTACTACAAAAAGGGCTGCCACAAACATTTGTGCACATACAGGTCCCTTTCCCTTCTTTATAATCTCTTTGGGATATAATCCCAGTAGTAACACTGCTGGATCAAAGGGTATGCACAGTTTGATAACTTTTTGAGCATAGTTCCAAACTACTCTCCAAAATGGTTGGATTCATTCACAACTCCACCAACAATGCATCAATGTCCCAGTTTTCCCGCATCCCCTCCAACAATCATCATTATTTTTTCCTGACATCTTAGCCAATCTGACAGGTGTGTAGTGGTATCTTAGAGTTGTCTTAATTTGCATTTCTCTGATTAATAATGACTTGGAGCATCTTTTCATATGACTAGAAATAGTTTCAATTTCTTCATCTGAGAATTGTCTGTTCATATCCTTTGACCATTTTTCAATTGGAGAATGGCTTGATTTTTTATAAATTAGAGTTAATTCTCTATATATTTTGGAAATGAGGCCTTTATCAGAACCTTTGACTGTAAAAATATTTTCCCAGTTTATTGCTTCCCTTCTAATCTTGTCTGCATTACTTTTGTTTGTAGGGACCTGTTAGTTTCACAGAACAGCAATGGGGGGAAAAGGAAGCCAATTTAATATGCTAGAAAGTTGAGCTTTAATGAATGAGGAAAAATTGGCAGAAAGAAAAGAAGGCTTTAAGGTGAAGGAAATTAATGGGAAAAGACTTGGATCGGGAATCAAATATTGGGGAATTTGGGGAGAAGCTGGAGAGAAAGTGTTAAACAGCAAGAGGATATTGAGGGGGGGAAGTGGAGGAGGAGATGTGCTAGAAATAAAAATGGGAACTTAATGAATAAAACTTACTGTGAAACAAAATGAGTCTAATTATGTTGATAAAGGGTCCATCATTTTCTGAATGGGTGCTATTTGTGCTCATCTGATCTAATTAGTAGGAGATATTGAGAAATGAATGGGGAATTAGGAGACTCAGTTCCTCCATAAATTAGTGGCCCAACCTCAGTGGCAGAGTTGAGGTAGCATTGCTGCTTGTGGTGGAAGTCTTCATAGGAAGGCACGGGAAAGAGAAGGCTAGAACTCCTCAATTCCTACTTCTCTTCTGTTGTGTACACTTTCTTTCACTTTTCACTTTAGAAAGAATACAACAAAAATGGATAAAAGTACATTGAAAACTCAAGATAAATGAAAGAGTAAGAGAGAATCATGTTGTCCTTGGAGAATGTTCAGCTCAATGGTTCTGATTAACTACTTCTGTGCGTGATGAAAGAACTTGTGAATATTATCATAGACTTTCTAATGGAGCTCTTGTAGGGACAGAGAAGAACTATATCAGTGCCATAGGCCTGTAAATGTGCAAATCTTGTTCCGATATTCAAAAAAGCTAACAGATTTTTCAAATAAAATAACTGGAAATCAATTCTTTGCAAATTCTAAAATTCATTTTTGTTTGTTTTTAGGAAACAGGACTAGTGAGAGTTAGTGATGTCAGACTAATTTCATCTTCTCTTTGGGCAGAGTTGCTAATCTGTTATAACTGGGAAATGCATGCACAGTATATCTGGATTTACAGAATCAGAAACTGGAAGGGAATTTCAAGATCATCTCATTCATACCGCTCATTTAAGCAACAAGGAAATTGATACCCAGAGAGGATATTTGGCTGAATCACTTAGCATGCTTACACATCTAGCATTTGACCCTGTTCTTTCCACTGCATCATTCTCACCCACAGCAAGGCAACTAACATCTTTTTCACGATGTCTTTGTTGATAAAATGGAAAGAAGGCAACTGGAAGATAATAGTTAAATGGATTCAGAACCAACTGAATTACTTGAACTAATAAATGATGATTAGTAGCAAGCTAGAGGCTGTTTTCTTCCAGTGGAAGATCTATTATTTCTGATTTCAGTTCTTTCTTTCCTTCTTCTGCTGGACAGGCAAGCAGATCTGACCCCAGGAACCCCAATCAATGAAAAGTGTGACTGGTTTGCAGAAAATAGAAAGCATCCTAAACAAAAGGCTTCATTAATAGTAGTGCAATAAAAGAAAAAAATAAGTTGTTAATAAATGCTGCAATACCCTGCCTTGGTCAGATCACAGCTATAGGAAGGATTTGACAAGCTAGAGCCCATCCAGAGAAGTACACTAGAGACGGCAAGTGGGAACTTGACACCATGTTACACAAAGGGGATGCTAGCTTGGAGAAGAGAACATTTAATAAGAAAGAAGAGAGTTCTCTTAACATAGTTGAAGGATTATCAAGTAAAAGAAAGATTTCCTTTCCTTTTCCATTGCCCTAGGGGGGAGAATCAGTGATAACTGGTAGACGTTAACAAGAAGGAAGATGACAACCCAACAAAAAGAAAAACTTTATAACAACAAGCATTAACTGAAAGTAGACAGGATTGTCAGAATTAAATGGAAAATCCTGTGGGGATTGTTTATGTGGTAAATAAATGGTCCTTTACCTGGGATGTCAAATAGGATTCAAGTTTCGAAGTTAGGCTATATGATCATGAGGTCTCTCCTATGCTCTAAGTTATATGATCCTGTAATTCCACATGATTATTTTTTTATTTTTCAATTTTAATAATTTTACATAATCAAAAGTGAGAACAACCTAAACTTGCTCAAGAAAGATGGCATGTTTCTCGCATAGACAGAATTCAGTAAACAAGATAGTGCTTTTAGAACCTAGAACAAAAAACTACCTACTCTTAGGTTACTTAATGCACAGAGATATAACTTCCTTTACAAGGAATTATGAGAGGTTTCAAACCACAAATACCCCTGGGGGGCAAATATCATAGTGATCATTTCACAAAAAGGCAAAAATTAGATCTTTTATATAAAAAAAAGTTTGGGGAAAGAAGGAAGGGAAACATTGAAACCAGTGGATGGGAGGGGGTAAGGGAAACTGGAAGAAAAACTTTACTATAATCAAAGAAGCTGCCTTCGTAATTTTATTAAATAGTTTAAATCAATATATTCAAGTCTGTGGTACATAGAATACTATACTATGTTCTGAGTCTAGAAAGGACTGAGAGAGAAAAAGGAGATGGATCTGGCCTCAAGAAGCTTCCACTTTATCATCCATTATAGAAGAAAGAGGAATTTAGGGTTAAAATGAGAATATCATATATTCTATATAATTATATAAGTAAGGAAGAACTATAATTTTCAGAAAGGTTCAAATAGAATATGTTCTGTTAAACAGAGGGTATTCTCCATTTCCAGTAATTTCATAAATAAAAAGGCATTTGACAAACTGTATAAATGAGTTCGAAAAAGGATTTGCAAGATTATACAATATCACAACTAGAAAGTAGCTTACTCTACATCATCCATCTAACCCCTTGACTACAGAAATGAAGAATGAGAGATGCAGAAGGGGAAAAGGACTTGTCCAAGATTCGTGGAACAAAAACCAAGTGGTGGAACTATAATGCAAATAATCAGAGTAAACCAGCCTAGATTTGAAGCAAATTCAAATAAAGATCTTTGACACTGGAATCAAGGTTTTCCAACTCAGAGAATGGAAATTCAAGAGAATTTATAAAGAATATCTCTATGTTAACCTTTTTTTAATCTTTGAGTAAGAGTTTATAATCAGGTTGAGAAACAGACCATCAGCATAAACCTATTGATATAAACAACGTTAAAAGGCACCAAAACTGGAAGCAAATTGGTTATCTGAACATCAAGGGATAGATAGCAAGTGGAATCTCTACCTAAATTGTTTCATAAAATAGATGAGTGCGAGTTGTATTAGTTTAATTGTAGTCCTGGTGAAGGCATATGCAGGTCACTCTGAATTCTGTACTAATTCTATAGCTCCAGTTTTAAAATTGGCACTGACAAAGAAAATTTCATTCAATCTACCAAGAAATGCTTTATGTAACTAGAAAGGAATATGATCCATGGTCTTGGAAATCAATGTTCAGTTACTGCTCTATGCAAAGAATTATCATATTTATCCTAAAACTACACTAACACAAATTTAAGGTAGAGTTATTCTTTTTTAAAAAAATCAATTATTTCACACGAGTGAGCATTTTAATTTTATTTTTTTAAAAATTGGTATTATTTGCCACCTGTGACATTAGAAGAGTGAATAGCTTTCTTTCCACCCTCATCATTTTTTTTTTTTTATTTCTAATGCTATGCTGGAACACATTAGAATTTAAATACAATTGTTCCTTTGGCAACCCCCACACAGCTTGCTCTTCACAATTTGCCTTCTGTTATACAATTTCCCTGCTTCCCAGAGACAAAAATTATTGGGGTACCTATGACTGAAAAAACTGAGATGGCTAATTCTGGGATTTTTATATTTGTAGAGGCAGAAGATAAAGTCCATAAACTAAGAGAAAGACTCTTCCAGCACATCTATGAATATCAATGGAATTATTTTTTGATTACTTAAAAATAACACCCCACTTCATATTTGAGTCATCATAGGATGATTTAAGAATAAATACAGAAAATAGGCAAGATATTATGGTCTGTCATTCAGGTTAGCATAGCCCTGGGACAGATGCATCTCAAGGTAACCGAGATCTTCCCTGTGCCTATATCAAAGACTTTGACATGAAATCAAATATCTTTAATAGTAGTAAAGGGCTGAAAAGTTCCTGTGGCATTCTGGGTAATCCCTCATCCAAGGATGACAATTAGGCATACATTAAGGAAGCTGGTCTGGTTTTGGGAGGCAAGCAGATAGACAGACAAGAAAACAAGGAATTACTACATCAAATTTAGAGAGGGAAGAGTTGTAGCAGAGGTAAGGGAACTTCTAGGTCTATAACAGTTCTATCTAAACTCTGAATTAGCTAAACACAAATGTATCCAGAAAGCTTATCCTGCCATGTTACCACTTCAGGATAGGGGAAGACCAGAACACAAGGATTTCAGTTCAGCTGGTCATGAAGGAAAGGGGATAATGAGAAAAAGAAAGGTGGTACTAAACCTGGTCCTGACCCCACAGAGCTGAGGAGAACATAAGGTATGCCAGGTGCTTGACACAAAGAAAGTCATCTTAGCAGGGAGGGAGCGTTGTTGCTGATCTGTTCTATCCCTATTCTTGGTGACCCCATATGGAGTTCCCTTGTCAAGGATCTGGAGTGGTTTGCCATTTCCTTCTATAACTAATTTTATTTTTGAGCAAACTGAGGCAAACAGGGCAAAAAGATGACACAGCTAGTGAGCATATGGGGCTACATTCGCTCTCTGGTCTTCCAGACATGAGACTCTCTCCACTGAGCCAGGCAGCTGCCTCGGGCAAGTAGGATAATATAATAAGTAAGAATTAGAAGAGCTGGCTTATGTGAATTGGTCTAAATCAGGACTTTTGCCATTGGCAGCCCCTTTTCCCCCTGAGAAATTTTATATGACTCCAGGTATATATGTATGTAATAAAATAAGTTTACAAAACAAACATGTAGTGATAGCAAATCATAATTTCATAATCCTCCTGTTCATTTAAGAGACTCCCTATGCAGTCATGTATCACAATTTAAGAAGCTGAGGTCTAAACCTGTTTAAGGCCTCCCACGATGACAACAATATTTATGTTTGTGGAATCAAAGTCCAAACAACTTAGGCAATTATGACTCTATGATAAGCTCTGCATTCATATCAATGTCCCATACTCTATGGCCTCAGAAAACTTAATAAGGAAAATTAATCAAAGTTAAAATTTAGTACCTAAAAATGTGCAAAAAAATGGCTATACTTGGAATACTCACACTGGGGACTCAAGTTTGGGCCCCAGTCTTTTGAATATGTCTACTACTGGATATCCCTTCTTTTTCCTTCTTTATTCAGGTAGAGCACCTTGGACAGCTACCATTTCTTTCTTGCAATTCTTAGCTTATATTCCTAAAGTTCTTTACTTAAATGCTTCCCTTTTGTGCTTGCCTGTTTTTACTTGATCCTAATTTGAATTCAAAACTGCATGAGCTCTATTCCTATGGTATCACAGAAAACAATCTATGGATAAATTTGATTTATAGGGCAACTAGAATTTTTGACTACATAATCGAACTACAAAATCTAACCAAAACCAACACTGCCATTTATTCAACCACTGGATTAACTTTCTAAAAGTCTGACAATGTTGATAGTAAGTAAAGATCATCAACATTGAATGGAAACCTTCTAATTTTAAGATCATTTTGTCTGAATCTGGGATCCAGCAGAAGTAGGGAGAGTGAGCCAAGAAGGACATCATGGTTACGTGAGGAAGAAGCCACTCATATTTATAAAGCTCGGTTCTTAGAAATCTGCTATCGGAATTGGCAATGTTGCCAAGGTTAATAACCAAAACAGAAGCCAGCTGCACAGAACCACTGTTTAGCGTAGGCAGGTTAGAGGTGAATTCTACCCTGAGCAAGCAGGCTTCATTTTCTCTCAGGTTCCTCACCCTGATGCATTGCTTGAGTTCAAAAATACTGAACGTAATTGAAGGTTTTTCTGTGAAGATAGAGAGAGCAGGAAAAGCATATCCCTACATACATTCTACCTTTATCATACAAAAATCATTTTAAAAGCTGAAAGAATAATTTTCTGTAACTCCTTAGAAACCCAGAAATATACTTGGCTTGACCTCTTGCAATCAGATCAATAGTAAGAATAAAACTAAATGAAGCATGAGTCTTTTTATGCTTAAACTAAATTCACTTACTATTAGTTCCACTGAATGACAATTTCTATTCATAAAACAAAATGGAATTTCAAACATATCTGCAATAGTGTCACATTTCCTTCCCTGCTTTTATTCATTATTGGCCCTAAATGCTGGGATTTGAGAACCTCAAGAGTCTGC